>NC_048595.1:378348563-378576063 GCF_003668045.3 Cricetulus griseus | reverse complement strand
TCATCAAATCACGTCATATCAAGCATTATTCAAAAAATATTTTATTCATTTTTTGTGTATGGATGTTTGCTTGCATATATGGTCTGTGTAGCACATGTGTGCTGGTCCCCTCAAGAGGCAGAAGAAGGTGTTAGATCCCCTGGAAGTGTAATCACAGATGGTTGTGAGCCACCATGTGGATGCTGGAAACTACATCTGGGTCTTCTGCAAGAGTAGTCAGTGCTCTTAATGTCCGGGCCATCTCTTCAGCTTCTTATAGAACATTATTAAGTGCTAGGATATAGTCAAAATTTCCCTGAAATTTCAATGTTAAACACATATTGAAATATCAAATATTCTGATACAGAATAATTAGAATATAGTACACTCTTGATAAGTGTTTGCTAATAATATGTAGTTTTTATTATAAGTTGATAAAATCTTCCTTAATTTCAAGACATCTTAAAAATATCTCTTCTGAATCCTTAAGGCATAATGTATCTTTCCAGTAAGAACTGTCCCTTTTATCTTGTAATTACCATGAACTAGGCAAATTTACTAAAAGCCAAGGTAATGCTATCCACCTGTTGAGGCTTGTGAGAATCAGATAAAGCATGTAGTTCTTTTCTCCCTTTAAGTTTTAAATTACATTAACTTATTCATTCATTAGCTTACTTGTGTGAGTGTGGCCGTGTACATGCCACAGTGTGCATGCAGGGTTCAGAGGACAATCTGCAGAGTCAGGCCTTTCCTTCTACCTGCTGTTCTTAGCAACTGGGTTTGGGTTGTAAGGCTTGGCACCAACAGCCTAACCCACTGAGACATCTTACCGGCACTAAACAAACCATGTGGCCCTTTTCTCTTTTTAGATTGAATTATTTATTTTGAGCCAGGGTTTCTCTGTGTAGCTCTGGCTGTCCTGGAACTTGTGCTGTAGACAAGGCTGGTCTTGAACTCAGAGATCTGTCTCATGAGTGCTGGGATTAAAGGTAAAGGCATGGGCAGCTGCCACCACTACCAGGCTTATGTTATTTCTTTTGAATGAGTGGTTTTCCTGCATGCATGTATGTATGCACGTGTCTGGTACACACAGAGGACACAGAGAGCATCTGATCCCCTCGAGCTAGAACTACGGATGGTTGTTTCATGTGGGTCCTCTGAAAGAGCAAAATGTACTAATGTACTCTAAACTATGAAGCCATTGCTCCAGCCCCCATAAATGTGGTTCTTAAGGATCAAACCCCAAGGAAACTTTATTCTCTTCACTAAACTGCCTAAACTGCATGTGGGTACATAAAAACTTTTGAGGCTAGATTCTCTCTCTCTCTCCCTCTCTCTCTCTCTCTCTCACACACACACAAAAGGTACTAGTTATTAAAAAAGCTCTGTGGGAAAGAGTTATGAGTTGATGACTCAATGAATCTTTAGGAAATGGAAATCACTTGTTTTTATTACAGGTTCCAAAGTAAAAGAACTAATAAAGCAACCATTTAGGGGCTGAAGAGATGGCTCAATGGTCAAGAGTGATCACTGTCTTGTAGAAGACTAAAGTTCAGTTTCCAGCTTCTATGTCTGATGGCTCTTAACTGCCTAGAACTCCAGTTCAAGGGACTCTAACGCCTCTGACCTCCAAATACAAACTCATGTGCACATACCCATACAACTAAAAATAAAAATGTAAAAATTAGAAGGAGTAATTAATCAAAGCGTATCCTTTTGGCCTTCACTGCTGTTGTCAAGAGCCTCATCTGAGGAAAGAAACACACTCACCGTCCAAGAGCACTTTGCCCCACAGCACACCAAGGACAGAGGGAAGTCATTTGCACTACAGACATTTCCATCTTAAGGAAGCTGGAATGTGCTACTTCATAAGACTTGTTAATGTTCCTGTATGTTTCTACCCACATTTCCTTTCTTTGTTCTACATCTAATCAGAGGCTTCCATTGCTTGTGAACATGGTTAAAAAGCACACTGCAAGAGGCTTTTGGTCTTTAGATTCTCCCATGCTCTTTGTTTTCCCAGCTCTCCTGTTGAATTCAGACTGCAGACTCCAAGTCTCAGTTCATGGCCTGAGCTCTGCTTTTTTGTAGCAGCTTTCCAATAATACGAAACAGCTGATATTTTCTGAGTGTTCACTACATGTATAGTACCAACCATGGTGTTCTGGCTCATTTAATCTGTACAATGACTGTGGAGCTATTAATCTCCCTGTAGTAGCCAGTGTCCAAGTGTAAATATGCCAAGACAACTATGGAAAATGCTCTGTGAAAAGGGTACAGAACAAAACCAGACAAGCTTACTTTCTTCATGATGCTCTATTGGGAGTGAGATCAGAACACACTGGAAAGCAGTATTCAACGTGCTCTTGTATACTTGAATTCTAACAAGTATATACTTTTATAATTAATTTCCTAAGAGAAAAACACAGTTAAAAAGGGAAGCCTTGGGCTGGGCATGGTGGTACACACCTTTATTAGGACCTCACAGGCAGGGGATCTTTGTGAGTTCTAGGCCAGGCCAGCCCACTGTGAGACTGTATCAGAAAAAAGAAAAGATATTGGGGCTAGGGGATGTCTCAAACATGAGAACCAACCTGACTTTAAATCCTCAGCTTCCAAGTAAAGAGGTGAGTAAGTCAGTACATGTATAATCACAGTGCTGGAAAGAAAGTGACAGAAGATCCTGGAGACTTGCTGGACTGACCAGCTCCCGATCCAGAGATACCCTGTCTCAAAAAACAAAAAAACAAAACAAAACAACCCCCCCCCCAAACCAGTGTGGAGAATGCTAAAACAAACACCTGAAGTTGGCCTCTGAGTGTGTGCGCATCTTCTTTAACATCACTGGTGTGAACGAACTCACACTTCCGGGCAATTCTCACACTGGCAGGCATTTACACAGCTTCACTTTTTTTCCTGCTATGATAAACATCAATGTGTTTACATCCTGGCAATTTCACGTTCTGTGTACCACTATTTTCTTCCTGCCTTTGCCATTGTTCCCAGAGTGATAAGCTCAACTACAGGATCTTGGAGTTCTCTTAGTAACCATATTCAGCATATGTAACTTGATTATTTATGATCACTCTGGAACTGTCTAGTTTTACTTACTTGTGTAGAACTTAATTGCTGTAGATTCTGCAGTTTGCATTCTATTAACAAAATATGTTTAGGCCAGGCATGGAGAACATGTCTTTGATCCCAGCACTTGGGAGACAGATGCAGACAGAATTCTGTGAGTTCAAGGCCAGCCTGGTCTACACAGGACAGCCAGGGCTAGTGTGGCCCCTCCCTGTCTCAAAAAACAAACAAACAAACAAAACAAAACAAACAAACAAAACCCAACAAAAATCTGAAAAAACTTATTTAATTAAAAATATGTATAACAAAAATTCTTTTCACTTTTTATTGATAAAATTGACAACAAATAAAAAGAGGTAATTGAGGACCTACAGGCTAGTCTCAATCAATCAAAGCTACAGAGAAAGATGATGGACCTACTTGACTCCATCTTAAGATTAAAAGCCATATTGTTACAAGGTCAAAATAAATTCATGTTATTTTGTTTTCTGTAAAACTTGCATTTGACCAGGTCTTGAGCCATTTTCTGGAATTTGACATTTCCACACTTTATACCCTAACCTCCACACTGATAAGATGTTCTGCCAAATAATTTTGAAGTGCTCTGCCAAGTTTGGGGTTTGTAACCCCAAACCCTTGGAAATCCCCTAGTCTTGAAGTTTTCTGGGCTATATAAGTCCCAGTTTTTCCTATGTTCAATGCTATTCTCTCAAACCCCACTTTAGGGAGATAGCCCTGTCTGACAGAAATTTAAACTTGTTTACTTTGACCAAAGAATTTGGGTGATGGTTTTTGCCCTGGCTTGGTGGAATTAACAAAGAACCCATCCCCACATCTTTCTCATTCTGAGACCAAGCCACCGAGTCTCCTAGAAATCGGGCAGAAATCTCAACTCTGTACCAGAGCTAAAGCTTAATGCTCTGACCTAGTCATGCTAAGTTTGCCATTGTTACTCAACAATGGAAATTTCCTAGTTGCCCAAGCAGCAAATGTGTGTATGTGTGAGTGTGCACAAGGGCAAGCAAGATTTTACTGACAGCTCCCTGCAGCAAAGAGAAGTCCTGAGAATGGGCTGCCTTGCAGATGTGCTTTCATAAAAGCAGAGACCAATTATAATCTCAACTTCTGATCCTCCTCCATCTCTAGAGTGGTGGCATTACAGGCAGTATCACCACTTTGTTTTCAAGGTTCTCAGGCAAGCATTCTACCCACTAAGCTGTGTAGTCACAGTCTCACTTACAGCATTTCTTTATGAAATCTAGTTTCCTAAGAAGGATTGCTTGGAAAGTCTTTAAAATATTGGCTATACATTTCCAAGTCTAGTAATTATCTACAGTTTAGAATGATCATTAGCTAAATGCTTTCAAATTTCCAAAATCTCAAAGCAGTAGTCTTTCTCTTCATCTGGTGGGGAGAGTGCAAAGCATTTAGGAATGAACTTTGTACTCCATCAGTAAACTTGGTGGCCTTTGATCACAGAACCAACAGTCTATCTCGACTGAATTTCTTCTGATAAAACTGCTATTTCTGAGTTGGCATTCTGGCATTTTGTGAAACTGTAATTATTAAGGATTAAAGTTAGCATTTTATCTCGTGGAATCAAGTAGAGACAAAGGGGCCCTTCTAATAACATTACTCAACCAATCAAAAGATTAGAGGTCACACAATCAATTCTAAGACTGCAGCCAAGAAGGAAGTGCCTTCAAGACAGTTAGGACTGGGTCTGTTAAGACAGCAAGAAGAACATTCTTCACATTTTGTTAGCCAAGCAGAAAACCCAGAAAGAAAAGAACAATACTGAAAATGGATGGAAAGCTGGAGATTTATGCTGTAATCTAGGTATGTAGTTTAATTATTTCCTGAAACTAATTACACTGATATTTTAAGGTGGTTTATTCTGAAACAAATTATTTAATATTAGGAGTTTTTTACTGTACATAAGGCAGTTTATGAAGTACAAGTCACAGAATGAGGAAAGAAAAAATTATTTTGTGTTTCCTTCATAATGTGAAACACAGGCTTTTGAAAAATGAAATACTCTAAGTAGATTTCATTTGCATATATTGAGTAAAACAAGAGACAGAAAGGGTACATATTGTATCACTAATAGGATAACATCAACAGGCATTATGATCTTAAAACCAGAGGAATGGTTTCCTATGGAAGTGGGGGTCACCCTGTAGGGTATGAGGGGACTGCCTGAGCAATGAACACGTGTTATGCCTTTTGTGTGCATGTGTGCATGCGAGCGCCCTGAGCACATGTGGAGGTCAGAGGACAACTCTGGGTATGTCTTTACCTGCCATCTTGTTTAAGACAGGGTCTTGTCTGCTGCTGCATGTCACAGGCTAGCTGGCCATGAGCTGTAGCAACACTGGGATACAGTACAGTATGGCATCTGGATTGTTCATGTGTTCAAGGGATTTAATCTTAGGGCCTTCTGCTTTGCAGCAAGCACTTTACCCATTGAGCCATCTTCCCTGTCCTCCTTTTGATTTGTCAGATATGCTTCATCTACCCAGGTTGGCCTCAAACTTACTGTGAAGTTGAGGACCTTGAACTACTGATCCTCCTGAGTACAAATTTTAAAAGGTAATAAAATGGTCTATGTATCAACCAAGTTTTTAGGTTATAGTTATGGCCATCTTTGCCAAAACTTCCTCAACAGCAGATATGTATAACTCACTGGACATAAATTTTATCTGATTAAAAACATACACCACTTTCTAAATTTTTGTATTAAGGGAGACTTCTTTCAGGACTGGGGATAGAGTTCAGCATAGAATGTTTCTTTAGCATGAACAAGGCCCTGAGCTTGTTCCACAGTATATACCCTCCAAACAGCAGCAGCAGCAACAAAAACACACACGCAAAAATAAACCAGCAGCCCCAAACTGAGTTGTATTTCTTCTTACGTTGCATGCCAGACTGAAACTATTTCACGATTAGTATTCTCCGTCTTTAGTGTTATAAACTAATGTGTGGTTAAGAATATGGTCTGGGGGTGCTGCTCAGAGGCAGAGCACTTGCCTCGTGACAGCATGTCTAGTACCAGGTACCCCTGGTCAATGTCTCCACATCACCATGAAGGGAAAAGAAAAAAGGAGGCAAGATTTTGGTGTGCTAGGTTCCTAGAGCCTCAGTTTCCTCATCTATAAATCAAATAGTAAATAGTATGTACTTCACAAAGTTGTCAAAAGAAAAAGCAAGTTACCAGAACACAACAATAAATACTATATAAGTACCAGCTTCTAATTGTTACCAAAATTAAGAATTTACATTTTCTAGGTGTGTGGTGTAGCACACAAGTGATACCAGCACCTAAGAGGTCGAGAAAGGAGATACCTTTGGAGGTCAACCTGTGCCACACAGTGAAATCCTGTCTCAAAAATGGCAGACACGTGTGCTTCTTTAATTCCAGAACTCAGAGGCAGCAGCATTTGTAGAACAACGTTATCCTTATGCTATGAAGCAAGTTCAAAGGCATTTGGCCTATATAAAACCCAAACCAAAATCAAAAAATATACTTGAGAGGTTGCCGTCATGGTAATGTAATGGTAGGTAGGACTTTGAAAGAGTAAAAATGACATGGATAGCCACTGCTCACTTCCAGGTAATTATTTGTACAAGTCTCAGGTGTTTGGTTTTCTCATCCAGCAGCAACAAGTCAGAAGTGACCATTCAGTGGTGTGCTGGCTGGGTTTTTATTTTTGGTCAGGTTAACAGAAGTCACAGTCATCTAAGGAGGGAACTTCAATTGAGAAAATGCTTCCACAAGACTGACCTATGGGGTAGTTTTGATGACCAGCACCTACATGGAAGCTTGCAACCATATGTAACTACAGTTTCAGGGGTTTAGTTGCCTCTTATGGCCCCTGCAGGCCCTGCACACATGTGGTGCACAGACACACTAGGGCAAAATAATACATACTTAAAAATAAATACTAAAAATAAAATCAAATAGAAAAGTTTTAAAATTCAGCTCTAGCTGGCAGTTAAAATATAAAGGTAAAATAAAATTATAACATGAATTAAGACATACAGGTAAAAACTATATATAGTCTATCCATCTACAAAGCTTACTGTAAAGAACATATATAGTGTACAGACTTTGTTTTGGATTCAGGGTGTAAAGGCTGTTGTTTAGTAGAGAACATATGTATAGTATTTATAAGGTCCTGGGTCTGGTCCCTAACACAAGGAAAACTCTAATTCCAGGGGATCTGATATCCAATGCCCTCTACTGATCTCCATAGACAGCGCGCGCGCGTGCGCGCACATACACACACACACACACACACACACACACACACGCACGCACGCACGCACGCACGCACGCACGCACGCACGCACGCACGCACGCACGCACGCACGCACGCACGCGCGCCAAGTATTCATACACATAACAATAAATCTAACAAAAACAACAAAACAGATGGTGGGTGTGGTGCTACACACCTGTAGTCCTAGTACTTGGGGAGGTGAAATAGGAAAACCACTCATGAGTACCAGACCATAGAGGGCTACAAAGAAGATTCTGTCTCAAAGCGAACACTATTATTTCCCATACCACTTTCCTTTCTAACCCATAAGAATTTCGTGACTTGCTTAAATGTGATAAAGTACGTCTATGGGGTCTTGGTAGGTACATTTTCTTTGACAAAAGCTCACCCAATGGTTTTAACACATTTGAAAGGTTTTTGATTAGTCATTTCTTGTGCACAACATTTTAATCTTTTTCACTTTCTTTTTGAGACAGGTTCTCATTGTGTAGATCAAGATGGCCTTGAACTCACAGAGAACCACCTGTTTCTGCCTTCTGAGTGCCTGGATTAAAGGCACACTATACCTAACATTTAAATCTTTTAAACAGTATTAAGACAGCAATAGCAGCAGCAAAAACAACAACAAAACCAACTCATATAATCCCACCAAGACAGTGTCTTTAACTTTCCAGATATTTATTTTATTTTGAGACAGGATTTCACTATGTAGCTCTACGTGTCCTGGAACTCATTATGTAGTCCAACGTGGCCTTGAACTCACAGAACTCCACCTGCCTCTGCCTCTGCCTCTGCCTCCTGAGTGTTGGGATTAAAGGCATTTGCTACCATGCCTGGCCTTTTCAGATTTGCAAAAAACTATTTATTTATTTATTTATTTATTTATTTATTTATTTATTTATTTGTGTGTTTGAATGTTTTGTCTGTATGTATGCCTGTGTATCACATGTGTGCTTGGTGCCCTTGGAGTCCAGAAGAGTGAGTCAGATACTCTGGGACTTGAGTTTCAAACAGTTGTGAGCCACCATGTGGGTGCTGAGAATCAAATGCGGGTCCTCTGGAAGAGCAGTCAGTGCTCTTAACCACTGAGCCATCTCTGCAGTACATTCCAGATATTAATGTCATTTATCTTTCAAAAGTTGCTTTTTAAGAATGCTCTTCTTCTTTAGGGGAGAACTTATTTAAATTACCTGAAAGATAAGGTTTGCAACTGATTTAGGAACTTTTAAGGGGAGACAATTTGGGAATGTGAATCTTTAACTCAACAGTATTTTTCTGAGGAGTGGGATTATTAGTACTAAAGTATTCTCTTCTATATTCTATGTCTCATGTGTAGGACTCATTTAACAGGAAAAGGATTGACATGCTCTGCTAAAGTTGTAAGTTATAGGTACTACTGTTAATGATGTCAAATGTGAGGCCTTTTGGAGCAATATCACAGCTGACAAAAATTTATTCTTTAAGTTGACCAGTTATATGCAAGTTTTTATGTAGCTCTGGTTGTGCTGGAGCTTGTTATGTAGACTAGGCTAGCCTCTAACTCACAGAGAACCTCCTCCCTTTGCTTCTAGGATTAAAGGTATGTGCTATCACTACTGGTTAAGACAGGGTAAAAAAAATGCGCGTATGTCTGTGTGTGGGTAAGTGTACATGATTCATGCTTCAGATAGTTTCCCTGTAAGATCTGCATGCTTAATGGCAGGGCAGATGGTCCCTTTAAACTGTATGATTTTCATGATTTTATGTATGCATGTATGTAAGCATGCATACATGTGCTTGTATGTGCCTATGCTATTGACCTTTGCTCCTAACACAATACTTTGACCAGATACTGGTATAATACTGAAGAGTAGCCACATACTTCCAAGCATAACAGCTCATATTTCTGTGGCAAAAAAAAAAAAAAAAAAAAAGCAAACTTTCTGACTCCCACATGTAAACTGTGAACAAGAGGAGAGAATATACAAAAAGTATGAATCTTCATTCACAAAAAACTATTCAAAGTATTCCCCACCCCCTCAATTTTTCTATACAGGATTTCTCTGTATAGCCCTGCTGTCCTGGAGAGTGTAGACCAGGCTGGCCTTGAACTCACAGAGATCCACCTGCCTCTGCCTCCTGAATGCTGGGATTAAAGGCGTGTACCACCAGGCTTCTATTTTTCTCTTATTTAAGGAAATTTTCATGTTATTTGTGATGGGCATTGAGACTGAGTATTAATATCAAGTTTCAAGTTGTTTTAATCATTTTTCTTTTTTCAGAACAATATTCAGATCTGTGACAAAGGTAAAAGTAAAAAAAAAAATTGTACATAATGTGGAGAGCAAAGCAATTTAGACATGAAGTGATTTATCTTCCTATGATTGTGAGGCTCAAGGCCTGGGAAATGCAGCTTACCACATAAAATATTTCACCACAAGAAATCAATCATTTCAAAGCTGGTAAATTTAAGTACCAATTCTATCCTTGCTTCTCCTTTTAAACAGAAACTACAGGTAGGTCAGTAGGGTAAAAATGTCTTTAGTATCAACTGGACTACTATTATGCTTACCTTACAGCTTTGAAAAACTGATTTCTTGTGTGTTTCAGTGGTGAGCTGCATTTCCTGAGTGTCAGCCAACTTCCTGCAGGAATTCCAGTCTGATGAAGAATCAGCCAAAGGAAGTCCTCACTAAGAGACACACTGGTATCATTCACTGAGTGGAAACAGTGAAAGAGTAACATATTTCTAAAGGGAATTTACATTATTAACACTTGTGCTTTCATAGAAACTTACAGAAATATACATTTATCTTCCCATGGAGGAAGGAATAAGTAATTTTTCTCAAAAATCTGACTTTTCCTACAAAAGCATTTGGTTTTACCCTGCTTTATTCCCATCTCCAGAATGCTATTGATAAACACACCATTGCCTTCCTAAACACAAAACAGTTTCAAGTATTTTTTTGTTTGTTTGTTTTCTTTTCTTTTTCTTTTTGACAGGGTTTCTCTGTGGCTTTGGAGGCTGTCCTGGAACTCACTCTTGTAGACCAGGCTGGTCTCGAACTCGCAGAGATCCACCTGCCTCAGTCTCCCGAGTGTTGGGATTAAAGGCCTGTGCCACCACTGCCTGGCTCAGTTTCAAGTCTTAATTTGAGCAATTGTGATGGCACCTGTTCTAGCAGCAACTCTAGAAACAGAAGAAACCTTCACAGTCTTTTGTATGACCTTTATCAACTGAGTCGGACACTTCTCACAGTGACAAGCATCCAGAAATTTTGTTCAACCTACATTGAAGTAATTCTGTTAAAGCAAAATTTCAAATGAACACTTAACATTTTAAATAGAAACAAAAGATCAACAGAAAATGGTTATAGAAACTACAACTTAAAATTTCTGGTTAAAAATTCCTGAAATTTGAGGCTAGACATGGTAAGTGGTTAAAAGCATTGGTTGCTTTTTTAGAGACCCGAGTTCAGTACCCAGTACCAACATGGTGGTTTACAACCTGCTCTAAGTTTAGTTCTAGGGGATACAATGGCCTCTTCTAGTGTAAGAGGCACATAAGTGGTACACAGATATACATGAAGGCAAAATACCCATACCTATAAAAAGAATCCTGAACTATAAACTTCTTTTTTTATTTTTAAAGATTTATTTATTTATTATATATACAGTGTTCAGCCTGCATGTATGCCTGTAGGGCGCCAAATCTCATTACAGATGGTTGTGAGCCACCATGTGGTTGCCAGGAATTGAACTCAGGAACTCTGGAAGAGCAGTCAGTGCTGTTAAACTCTGAGCCATCTCTCCAGCCCCAAAATATATACTTCTTACTGGTTATTCTGAACTATAGTTTATTGCATTTATTGTTCTAGACTGGATGTCAATATAATACCAGAGCTCCACAGACTCATCTAAACTTAATTAAAATAAGATTAAAACTTCAATCCCTCAGGCACATTAACAACACTATCAGTGTATAATCATGACACACAATTAGTGAGAAAAAATTTTAATACTCAGCATTATTCTAGACAGAGCATCTAAACAGAGAGGTGGTTGTTATAGTCAAAGGCCTTACCTGGCCTGAGGAGGTGTGGATGTGTAACTGGGCTGGGCTGGCCTAAGTACCGGTTTGGAATCTTCTTCTGCACAGGCTGGAGGGAGGAGTACCTTTGATATAAACATGACATGCATCCTGAAGAAAGAAAAACAAAGGATGCAATGGAACATCTTCACAGCAAGCACACTTGTATCTATTCCCAGCAGTTTGGATCCTCACAAAATACACATTAGCATTTCTTTCCTCCTCCTTCCAATATGTTTGTAGCTCTTTCTCTATGCCAGCCTGTATTTGACCCTAAGAAACACAGAAAAGATCTTTACTTCCACACTTTAGACCACCAAGTAGAAGGTGCCTTCTCCAAACATGTAACATAATATGAATATATAAATAAGGGGCTACGGAAAAAAAATAAGGGGCTATGAGTAGGAAGAGGAGGAATGAGTAAAAGCAAACAAGGGTCAGAAAGGAATTCAGGGGTAGCCTGAGGCTATGTTCTAAAATTTGGAAAAATAGAACTAACATTTTTACTAAGATTATGTTAGCTATAAGAAAACAAGTACTTGCTATTGTATTTAATCTTGGAATGTTAAGTCTGATAAAGTAATGTGTGAAAAAATTCTTAGTCATAGCTGACATACAATGTGAACACGGTTAGCATTAATTAAACTATTTTATTTAGGATACAACTGGAACACATGCTAAGCAAGACGTAAGAGTAGACTGCCCTCATAGTCAAAATGAAGTACAGTGGAGATGAGACAAGACAGAACATTACAATACCGTATAATAAAGAGCTAGACTCATAAACACAGCAACTGTTGCTATCTTAAGATGGGTACAATCACAAGGAGAGACACATAGAGTCGTTCATAAGAGATATCTGTGTGAGACTGCAGAAGGTGATGCTTGCTCTCAACAGAAATCACTCAAGTTACTTCCCCTTGAGATGGGGGAAGTGAAAAGCTAGTTCATGAATGTCATCACAGCAAGCTACCACCACCAGGCCTAAATACAAGTTTAAAAACCTCCAGAGAAATAACCTTCTCAAGAACACAGCAGTGTTTGCTCCTTAGAGTTTCTAGCAGGGGAAGGACACATGAGAGGATGACTGAGAGTATGAGCATACCAATGGGGGGAAAGGAATACAATTGTATGAAGAGAAGGAATAAAATTACAAGTCAGAGGCTGAACCAGGCGTTGGTGGCACAAGCCTTTAATTCCAGAACTCGGGAGGCAGAGGTAGGCGGATCTCTAAGTTCGGGGCCAGCCTGGTCTACACAGAGAGAGTTCCAGGACAGCCAGGACCACATAGTGAAAACCTGTTTTGAAAAAACAAAAACAAAACAAAACCAAGCAAACAAAAAAGAAGTCTGAGTTGGGCTGTAACTCAAAGGTACAGCACTTAACTTTCACATGCTAGGCTCTGGATCAATCCCCAGCAGTGCTAACCAGACAAACTCTAAGGTCATCTCCCGCAAGCTTCTCTCTCTCTCTTTCCCGCTTGTTAGTGATATTTTCATTTATTTTACTTTTAGTAATGCATTTTTTCTTTCCATACATGACTGGACATATTTTTTGCTTTTAAAATTAACAGTCACAAAGAAAGGAACAGTGGTTTACTTTTGTAATCAAAGTGACCACACTGCTGAATCTTAAGGCCTCAACAATGTTACATCATACCATTTTGACTCAACAGTAAGGCCTTCTGTTTTCTTTCTGGTGAAGAGTGATTTTTGTTTCTCTAGTAGTTTCCATTGGTTAGGTAGTCACGACAAATGGCTTACCACCACTCTTGCTGTGCTTCAAGAGATCTTCCAGGTGAACCCTCATTTTCAGTGCAACAGCTGCTGGCAATCTTTCAGCAAGTTTGGACCTCAGGACTTCTCTACCTGGGCTGGCCCAGGAGTCCTGGGCTTCATTCTGCTCAACGATAGTCCTGAAATCTCATGGACATTCTCTGTGTCATTTCATTTATTTTTTAAAGATTTATTTATTTATTTATTTATTTTGTATATACTGTTCTGCCTGCATGTATGCCTGCTGGCCAGAAGAGGGTACCAGATCTCATTACCATGTGGTTGCTGTGAATTGAACTCAGGACTTTTGGAAGAGCAGGCAGCGCTCTTAACTGCTGAGCCATCTCTCCAGCCCTCTCTGCATCATTTTAAATATTTCTGTAAGTGAAGTTCTGAACAGGTAACCTCTTCAGGCTTCACCTCTCTTGTGAAGTCTTTAACACACTCTAAAAAGCAGGTTTCTGTTAAGTTTATTGTAGGTTCCCAGGAACTCCTTAAACTGTTTTATCTGGTCAGATTCTGGTATCTATGCAGCAACATTCCTTCAGTACATTTATTAATCACTTAGCCTCAGGCTCTTGCATCCAACCCCAGCACTGGGCTGAGGAGCTGTGATACAGCCCCCTCCCAAGTTTCTATAACCAATGTGAAAAAGCCCTCTGCTCTGTCCACATTCTTCTCATTTGTTTTTGAGAACATAAAGGTAGTAATTTAAGATACCACATTTTCTCAAGATGTTTTATGCATTTTGTTGGTGTTGAGACAGGGTCTCTTTACATAGCCCTGGCTGTCCTGGAACTCATTATGAGATAAGGCTGTCCTCCAACACACAGAAATCCACCTACCTGTCTCCAGAGTGCTGAGATTAAAGGCAGGCATCCCCTGAGTGTGTCCAGTATTTTATGCAATTTGTATAACCTTCTTATTTAGTTTTTGAGACAGGGTCTTCTGTAGTGTAGGCTTGCCTGGAACCCTCCATAGTCCTCCCATCTCAGCCTTCTATGTTGGAATTACAGGCATGAAGTACCTTACTCTTTTTGTATCCCATTACAATAGAAAATTAGTTGTTTTATTCACCATAAGTTAAAACTGCCTAGTATAAAGTAGCTATAATGAATACATAAATGTATAGCTTCTAAGAGCTTTATTTCACACTTTTCCTTTTCCTTCTGGAAAATAGGGCCACAGTCACAGTACATAGCATGGGCTCTGTGGCTTTTACCTGTGTTTTTATAATAAACATTAAGTAGGTACAGACCCTATCATCTCAAATGACTCACTGCTGGCAGAAAGCTTGAAGAGTAAGCTACTAGCACGTCTTCTTTGATACCATAGCCCAGGGTGTCTCTCACACTAGTTTATCCATTTGGTGTATCTTCCATCATAGTTTTTATTATAATTAAATTACTTATTTAAATCTTCTATTGTGTGTATGTCTTCTGACTGCAATAAGTTCCTTAGCTGCTTGAATACACTCCCCTCACAAAGTTTTCTAAGTCTTTATTTTTCTAAATCAAAACATAGAAGCTGGGCCATGGTGTCACTCACCTTTAATTCTAGCACTCGGGAAGCAAAGACAGGAGGATCTCTGAGTTCAAGGCCAACCTGGTCTAGAGAGTTAGTTTCAGGATAGCCAGGCCTACACAGAACAACCTTGTCTCAAAACAAACCAACCAACAAAAAACCAAAAAATAAAAACCAACAAAAAAGCAAACAAACCAGACCAGTCAATCAACCAACCAACAAAAACCAGAAGAACTGCAATAATTAAGGCTCAGTAATCTGGAAGTCAGAATATATAAGAGGGATGCTGTGGCTAATAGTACAGATCACACTGACGCACTATCCAGAGCTTCCAGGAAGATATGGGAGAAACAGCAGAGGTGGTTCAGCACAGAGTGACTCTGGAGAAATTGCATTTGGAAGATTCAAACCCTATCTCTACCTCAGTATGACACCATAATGCATCTCTGACATATGCTTATCCCTCTGCTTGTCACATAATCAGAACCCTCAAATCTTTCAGCAGTGGCCCACAGCACTAATACTACCTTCAATATAAAAATGTGCCTGTTTGTAGTCACTTCTACCATCACCAGCAGCAACAGAGCCTGAGCTGCAAGGAAAACACAGTGCTCACTATTAAGGGTGTTTGTTTCTAATACTCTGTCTAACTATGGTGGACTACTATGAAGTTCTAGGAGTGCAGAGATACGCATCAACAGAGGACATTAAAAGAGCTTACCGTAAAGTGGCACTTAAATGGCATCCTGATAAAAATCCAGAAAACAAAGAGGAAGCAGAACAAAAATTCAAAGAAGTTGCTGAGGCATATGAAGTATTATCTAACAGTGAAAAACGGAATATTTATGACAAATATGGCAAGGAAGGATTAAATGGAGGTGGAAGTCATCTTGACGATGAAAGTGAGTATGGTTTCACATTCCATAAGGCAGATGATGTCTTTAAGGAAATTTTTGGTGAAAGGGACCCGTTTTCATTTCACTTCTTTGAGGACTCGCTTGAGGACCTTCTGAGCAGCTCAAGGATCGCTAATGAAAGCAGAAGCCAAGGCATAGGATCCCCTTTCTCCCGTGCACGTGCCTGTGACCACTCAGTGTTTGCCAGGCTGTCCTCTTATGACACAGGATATACGTCTTATGTTTCACTGGGGCATGAGAGCCTTGCTTCATTCTCTTCCCTGGCATTTGATGATACTGGGATGGGCAATTGCATACCAATTACACATTCAGGCAAAATTGTTAATGGAAGAAATATCAATACAAGGAAAACTTTTGAGAAGCATCAAGAAAGAGAAGCTGAAGATGATGTTGAGTTGAGATCCTTTCTTGTAAATAGTGTGGCAGATGAAGAGGGCTTTGCAGGAAAACATAACTGGAGAAGACGGGCATTCAACAGTTACTCACCAAATTACTACAGTCCCCCAAATATATCTCAATATAATTTTGTGGACAATAATGAACAAAGTACACCTTGGGTCACCACCAAGAAGGATCCTTCCATTTTCTCAGCAGGATTCAAAGAAGGTGGCAGGAGAAAAAAGAAGAAGCATAAAGAGGGGCAGAAGAAGAAGCCAAACAAAAGGAATCGCTAATTGACTCTTTAAACACATTATGATCATATAACATTTGAACACCACACTTTTGTGTGTTTTGGTTTTTTTTATAGATAATATTTGTTAATATTATGTAAGAGTAGGTAGTCATCGTCCCGTCCCCCTTCCCAAGTATGTGTGTTCATTTTGTTTTTGAGACAAGGTCTCCACTAGGTAGTCCAGGCTGGCGTGGAGCTTGCTAAAGAAACAAGGATGGCCTCAAACTTACAGAGGTCTACCTATCTTTGCCTCTCAGTTGCTGAGATTGAAGGTGTGCACTACCATACCTGGCTTTTTTAACCAAGATTGTGGACATTTGGCCAGTGTGAAACCTTATGTCAGAAAAAAGATGAATTTGTGGCAATAATGATTTTAAAACTATGGAAAACTGCAAAGTTTTTTTTTTTTAACATTTTGTTTTTGAGCTGTTTGAGCAAAAAATACTTTTCAGTGGACTTTGTAACCTATTTAATTCCTTTAATTAATACCATCACAAATCCCTGGCAAATGTACATAGCATTAGGAGATGAACACCTACTAAAAAACATAGGTTCAGACTATAACATGTATTTTGAGTTTGAAATAATGAGACATATTTGCACAAAGATGTTCACAGCAGCTCTATTCATAGTATCTAAGAGACAGAAGCAACCAGATGCTCATCAGGAGCCCAAGATATTAACAAAAACCATTGAACAGTCACACTTGTGAGTATTTGCATGCACATGAACACCCCCCCTACACGAACACACCCACCCACACCCACACGCCAACACACACCTGCACACTTGAGTACACACAAACACACACATATGCACACACAAGTACATACACGCATACACAGACACGCAGGCACACACACATGTTCTCGTTCTCTCTCTCTCAGAAAAAATCCTGGCATACTGCCTGCCTCTGTGGCTTAGTTGTTTTCTGAGGGCAGTTTTAACTGAAAAAAAAAAAAAATCTTGTCATTAGCTACACTATACATGAGCTTTTGGAATACTAAAATCTTAAGATGGTAAGTGAAATAAGCCAGTTACTAATAGACAAATACTGAATGAATAATGTTAACACAGTATCTAAAGCAGTCTAATTCAGACAGGAGGTGGAAAAGAGGTTATTTTGTAGGTACAAAGCTTCAGACCTGCAAAATAAAAACATTCTGGAACCCCACTTCTCAACAATGTAAATATACTAATACCAATGAACTGCACATTAAAAAATATCTAATATGGTAAACTAAATTTAATGTGTATTATACTACAATTAAAAATGTCTAGTATTATTCCAGATTCCTTGGAACAACCTGGCTATCATGAGCTGCAGGCTATCAGTCACTCTCTCCCCAGATATGAAACCTTATTTTATCTTGTCTGTATGTAGGATCTACAAATGTGTTACTGTAAAATACCCAGAGCCATTTCATTTAAGAATCATGTTGGTAGAAAAAAAACTGTGAGTTACAAACATATTAGAAACCAAACAAATGGTTTGAACTAAATACTCTATTAAACTTGCCTTTTAAAAAATAACTTTTGCCGGGTGTTGGTGGCACACACCTTTAATCCCAGCACTCGGGAGGCAGACGATGTCTGTGAGTTCCAGTCCAGCCTGGTCTCCAGAGCGAGTGCCAGGATAGGCTCTAAAGCTACACAGAGAAACCCTGTCTTGAAAAACCAAAAAAAACCCCAAACAACAACAACAACAACAAAAAACCCTTTTACTTCAACACTGTTATGTCTTAGCTTTCTGTAATATTTTCATCTTCATGATGCTGCTTCTCAATATTCTTTTCATTGAACATTACTATTTGAGGGCCTACTACTTGCTGAGCAGGGTTAGGTATGTGATGTACACATAGCACTAAGCAAACAAAAGTCACCAAGTCTACAAACTGGAGATAGATAAGTAAAGCAGGATCTGCTAGCTTCTTTAGTTTCTTGATTAAAGAGGTAGAGTAAAGAAATTTTGGAGTTTAGGACACAAATTTTTGTTTTGCTTTTCAAGACAGGGTTTCTAGATCCGGCTGTCCTAGAACTTGATTTGTAACCAGGATGGCCTCAGTCTTGAACTCAAGAGATCCATCAGCCTCTGCCTCCCAAGTGCTGAGATTAAATGTGTGTGTTACCACTTCGTGACATATGTGAGCATATGTGAGCTTTTGTTTTGTATTGTCTGATTCTCAGTGGGGAGGAAAGGTAATATATCCTTTAGGAGAAAATGGGGACAATTAGCACCCAAAGTTGTTTTCAGAAAATAAAATCATAAAAGCTTAGGGCATTTTTAAATGCGACTTACATAAAATGTGTCCTTTAGTAAGATTAGTCTGTCTCCATGCAGGATTAAGGTTTAAAAAGAAAGAAAGGAAGAAAGAAAGAAAGAAAGAGAAAATCCATTTCAAGAACCAAACCCCAACATCTCAGAAACAGTAAGACTGTAATGATAGGTCCTTTAAATCATCTCTCTTTTCTTCTATGAGATTTTCATGTAGCTGAGGCTGGCCTTGAACTTGCTATGAAGTCAAGGGTGAACATGAACCTCTGACCCTCCTGCCTCTATCTTCTAAGTGCTGGAATTACAGGAATGTGTCACTATATCTGACCATTTATCCACTTTTATCTAAAAATTCAGATTTAATTATCTTTCTCTATAGAAAAAAAAAAAAAAAGGGCCAGGCAGTGATAGTGCCTGCCTTTACCTCAGGAAAGTGGGCTCAATGGACAAATACATTTTGCCAATCATTGCTAAATATATCATCTCCCTTTTAGAACTTAAGGCCATTGGGAGTGTACAGATTGCAGCTTATGCATTTGACCAAATAATCCTTTTGATATAAATACCTTAAAATACCCAGGAAAATATTTCAAAGAATTACCATCCATATAAAAAGAAAATGCTGAGTACCACCACTGTTCTTAGTGTTCTGTGGTTGAGACAACATTTGCTGTCCAGATGATCCTCACAATCTGCTTGGTGAGACTTTCAAGTCTCAAATCTCTTTTAGAGGTGTGTCTGCATCTTCCTTCTCCACAACAGGGAACCCTTATTTCATCAGTGCATGCTATACCGCAGTTATTTGCCTTTTTATCAGCTTATCATGAGGAGAGAAACTTTTTAGTGTTTAAATTTGGTGCTCAAGTTTTGAAGTTAACTTCCTTTCTTATGTCAGCTTTAATATGTATCTTAAACGACTTACATAAGAAAATGCAACTTTTTAGCCGGGCGTTGGTGGCGCATGCCTTTAATCCCAGCACTAGGGAGGCAGAGGCAGGTGGATCTCTGTGAGTTCGAGACCAGCCTGGTCTAAAGAGCTAGTAACAGGACAGCCTCCAAAGCCATAGAGAAACCCTGTCTTGAAAAACAAAACAAAACAAAAGAAAAAGCAACTTTTTAATGTACAACTGGTAGTTTATTTAGCTTCTCATATGACTAGCAGCATATCCCATCTAATAAATCAACTAAGTGGACTTTAAATTACCAACATTTGCAGGGCTGGGGGTGTATAGCTCAGTAGTAGAGTCAGTGCTTATTTTTGGCCAAGCTCCAGGTTCAATCCCCATCACCCACAATCAACCAACCAAAATAAAAAAAACTACTCTCACTTCAGATATGCATGCCTTCTTCAAGTGAGAAAGTTTTTTTTTCTCTCTCTCTCTCCCCCTCTCTTTTTGAGACAGGGTCTTAATTATGTATCTCTGGCTGTCCTGGAACTCACTATGTAGACCAGGCTGGCCTCAAAGTCAGAGATCCACCTGCGTCTGCCTCCTTAGTTCTGGGATAAAAGAGTGCACAACACTTCTTATGGCAGCCAATAGTCTAATTTAGAACACTTGTTCTCAAACCGTGGGTCATGACCCCTTTGGGGGTTAAGACTCTTTCACAGGGGTCCCATATCAGATTAGATATTTATATATGGGTCATAACAGCAAAATTGTAGTTATGAAATAGCAACGAAAATAATTGTATGGTTGGGGTCACCACATGAACCGTATTAAGGGGGGCGAAGCTTAGGAAGGTTGAAAATCACTGCTCTAGAGCCTTTCTAAAGGACAACCAAATGTAGCTGGGGAGGTAGGTTCTGGGAGGAGCGGTGAATGATTAAAATACATTGTATGGAAGTCTCAAAGAATTAATAAAAATATATTAAAAAAAAGAAGAGAAACCAACACCACAGATATTCCAAGTCCTAGTCACAAGAAAGTTAAACCACGGATAACAATACTTACAGGGAAATGCATTCCTATCTTCCCAAATCCCTGGGTCAAGTCTAATCACTCAGCCACAGTGTCATTTGTTGCTTTTCTATCTCACTTTTCTAGACTGTGAGCAACAGTGGGGAAGTAGAGATGCAGCCACAATAACTACTGACTCAAAAGTAGCTGGAGGCAACTGCACTTTTTGGGTCACAAAATGAGATGGTGCAAAAGGACTCTAGCTAACAGAATTAAGACTTAAAAGTGGTACAAAAGACGAGACATAATCATGTAACAAACATCATCCTTAATTGTGTTTCAGTTCCTTGGTAAACCGAAGATTCAATATCACTTCTTCATTAAGTTAAGAAATATAGTAAGTAATATAGTAAGATGCTGAACTTACTATCCAGTCCTAAAGCTGGATCAAATCAGGATTTACACGAAGCTTCGAGAAAGTTAAAGATTAGAAGCAAAAAGCTGGCTCTAGTCTTGTCACAGGTCTCTGTGATTATAGTAGATCAATCACATTTATTTTCATTCATTCCCATCAAAGGCACAACTTGACTACTAGGACTACAGAACAAGCTCTTTGCAATGGATAATTAAATAGAAAGCTGATATAAAAATTCATTTTCAGCGAATCTAAGTATTACACACAAATGGCAAGGCAACTTTTAATGTCAAATACCCTATTTTCTGGTTAACATTTTGCACACCTCATCTGAAATATAATCTATTATCAGATACCCTTGCAAGATGGATGACTCAGTTTTCAGTATAAGACTTTATGTTTATCAGATTAATTGCTTACCATACTGTACACGAAGGGTTGGCGTTCTCCGCGCTATATTAGCTCGACTGTTCATATAACTTTTAGGCACGTTCCCCTTACCTCCAGTACTTTGTAAACTGAACTGCACAAAACATTTGTTCCTCAACCTTTCTTCTATCTTTTGAGATAGCTCTCCTACGAAACCTTTGAAAACCCGATTTTACGCTGCCTTAACAGAAACAAATGTCACTTGATATGAAACACTTTAGCCAAGTGTGATGATAAAAGGTAAAGGTAAAAATTCTGAATTCGAGTATCTTTGAAGGCAGTCCCTCGGGGTTCCCTTCTCTTCAGTTATTTCAGCTTCCCAGAATATCAGAAACTAAAGCCCACTTTCCCAGAGCAGCCAGTTAAAAGGAAAATCCGTGGGGGCCCAGGAGCAGAACGGTCCAGAACCAGGAATCAACTTCTAGCTCTTTGGGCTACTTGAGGCTTCTCCAAGGGAAAGGGACACTGGCTGGAAAGACTCTAACCTGAGAGGCAGCGGAGTCTTGCTATAACCGGAACCAGCTTGGGGGTTGAGAGCAGGGAAGGCATGGTCAACACACACGCGTCAGGAAGAAAAATCACAAACTGAAGGCAAAGAAGCCGCCAGCACGGCCGCGTCGCCAGGAAACCAGCTAACCGACCTGCCCCTTCCGGCAGGCGCCGCTCGCGGGCTTTCTTTCCGTAGCGGCGCAGAGCGGTGACATCACCCGGCTGGGTTTTGGCGCGTCCGCCACATAGGCTCCCTACCCAGCCTCCAGAGGGCATCTTGTTCTGCTTAACTTCCACCTTCGCAGATTATCCTATTCCGAATGCCTCCCTGCCTCCCGCTTGAAAGCACACACGCAAGGTCCTTCATCTATCCCAGGAAGTAGGTCAGAGGAAAGAATACGAATAAGAATGTTCGGGTCTAGGAGCAGGCACTATCACGGACAGCTACACTTCTAGAAGGTTCTAGGCGGTGCTCCAAGTCCAGAGACAGAGGGAGTAGGAATGAGCGAGCGAAGGACCGGGGTCACGAGGCCGTTGGGGGGGCGGAGCCAGCGGCCGGGGAGGTTCTAGTCTGTTCTGCCTCGCGGCAGCCGCCCCCTTCTCCTCCATCACGTTTAGCCGCGCCCGGGCCTGGCCTCGGGCTTCCACCGCCGCCCCCCGCCTCCGGCCTCCCGCCTCCAGACCATGGATCCCCGCAAAGTGAGCGAGCTTCGGGCTTTCGTGAAGATGTGTAAGCAGGACCCGAACGTCCTGCACACCGAGGAAATGCGTTTCCTGAGGGAGTGGGTGGAGAGGTGAGCCCTGGGCCCCGCGGACCGTTGGGGACGGGGAGAGGGGGGAGCTGGGCCCGAGCTAGCGTGGGGCGGAGGAGAGCGGATCTAGGCCCCTTCGTGGTTCGCTCCCTAGTGGCTTTAGAGGTTATCGGGGGGATCCGGAGCTTTGCGTGATTTAAGGGGTAGAAAAGCAGAGAGTAGAGCTGCGTCTCCCCAGGGGGGTGTGTTTTGGGAGAAATGGATGTGGAGGATTGTGGGGATTTGAGCACTGGAAATAATGCGCGAAACAAGACAAAGCTTTTGTAGAGGGGTTGCTTTTTCTTTAAACTGGCGTCTTGCTTAAGTCTCCTTGACCCATATATCGTTTAAATACTATCTTAATAGTGGTAACTTACCGGAATTGTGTTGGGAATCATTTTTGCCCGCGTTAGTTGTAGCGCTGCCACTTCAGGCACTGTAGCAAAATGATTTTTGAAAGGCCAGCATGCTTGCAGGACCAACTAGAGAGTATTTCTCCTGCGTATGAGGAATTCCGTGAATAGATATTGTACCAGCTGCTGGGAAACAGCATACTCGGGAATTGGTTTTTCCCTTTCGTTGTTTTAGGTTCGTTGATAAAAAAAGATTTTTAGGGCAGAATCAGAAGGAAGCTTGGGGACCATTAGAATTTTGGGGGGGGGGGGAAGAACAGTGCAGGCAAGTTGTAAATAAATCTCTGTAGCTGCCAGGGAGAAGGGAGATGAAGAGAAATTTAAGTCGTGCCTTCTAAATTAGGGTCCGCAGTGGACGCCTACCAGCACTTATTGAAATGGGGGAGGGTCGTCAAGAAAAGTGAGAATTCAGGGTCAGGTCGATCTTGTTAAGCACTTCAGTTAATATTCAAAGAAGAGATGGGGGAAAGGTGAAGTTACATCTTTTTATTTAGAACCCGGAAAAAACAAGCTTAGCTGTGGAGGTCTGAAAGGAGCTGTGTTGGAGGGAAGGACTTATGGGCTTTACTTTAAGGTTAATTATTTTTTTCGTATCTTCAGATGAATCAGCTTTTCTGAGAGGTTGTTTTCTGGCCAGGTGATTGACAAGCCCAGTTGGATTAACTCTTTAGGGGAGGCCTCAATAAATAATACGTAATTTTTTCTTTTTAAAATTTTAATTATTTATTTCTTGAGACAGTGTCTCACCATGTAGTTCTGCTGGCTGAGAACTTGCTGTGTAGGCCAGACTGGCCTCAGATTCATAGAGATCCACCTGTCTCTGCTAAGTATTGGGATTAAAGACACACACACGCCGGCTGTTTCATATTTTGTTATTTTATGTGTATTGAGTGTTTTGCAAGTATATGCATTCCTGAGGCCCAGGGAGGGCAAAAGAGGGCATTGGATCCCTTGGAAGTAGAGTTGTGGATATCTGTACTTCACTATTGTGAGTGCTGGGAATGCTGCCTGGGATCTTCTGTAAGAGCAACAAATACTCTTAATCACTGAGCCATCGGTTCAGCCCCAGTATGTAATAATGTTTTGGGTATGTAAGAATGTAGTGTCTCTCCAGGGACAGGAGGAACTCAGATTCTATTCCTTTGAGTAGGGGGAAATGGCTTTCCTTAACCAGTCTCATGAAATCCCTGATAACTCCCACTTAGGGAGGACATTTTTTATACAATTAAAGTTTTTTTTAGAAAGATGTATTTATTTTATGTATTTTGCTTGCACTTTGGTAAGTGCACCACACTCATTCAAGTGAAGCCAAACTAAGTATCTGATCCTTTGGAACTGTTGTCACAGACAGTTGTGAACATCATGGGGTCCTGGGAAATAAACTTAGGTTCTCTGGAAGAAGAGCAAGGCTCTTAACTGGTGAGCCCTAATCTCTTCAACCTTTATATTAAATCCTACTAAAGGGCAAAGCTGATGCTTCTTTTTCTTTCTTTCTTTTTTTTTGTTTTTTTTTTTTTTTTTTTGAGACAGGGTTTCTCTGTGTAGCTTTGGAGCCTATCCTGGCACTCGCTCTGGAGACCAGGCTGGCCTCGACCTCACAGAGATCCGCCTGCCTCTGCCTTCCGAGTGCTGGGATTAAAGGCGTGTGCCACCAACGCCCGGCCTGATGCTTCTTTTTCAAGGGTTAACAAAGAAACGAGTTGTGGTCCATGGCTGATTATGAGAGAAGAGGTCCATTTTGAGTGGGCATCAACCCTTGTAATATATCTGTATAACTAAGTACTGTTTAGGAGTACAGATGAGCCCAGTGGTGGTAGCACATGCCTTTCATCCCAGCAGGCAGAGGCAGAGGCAGATGGATCTCTGTGAGTTCATGGTCACCATGGTCTTCAGAGCCAGTTCCAGGACAGCCAGAGAGAGAGAGAGAGAGAGAGAGAGAGAGAGAGAGAGAGTGTGTGTGTGTGTGTGTGTGTGTGTGTGTGTATGGAGAAAACCTGCCTCAAAAGAGGCGGGGGTGGGGGAGAGAAGAATATGGATGAATGGCACAAAAATTGTTTTATAAATAGTTTCTAATAGTTTAGCAATCTACATATTGGAGGGGAGGCTCCTCAGCTGACAAAAGGAGGATTGTAACTCTTCTCCAGGAAGAGAAACTTTAAAAAATTACTTCTAGTGGGAGGCTTGATACTAGTTCTAGCATCCCCCTCCCCCAGAAAAAAACAACCTGTTAGCAGGGAATTATTATGTGGGAAGAATAGGGCCACATGTTCCTAAGTTCTCAATTAGTTTGCAGGTTGAGGCTTTGGTAGCCTGGCCAAACCCCTGATTAAGGAGGAATCCTACTTTTCACCCCCAAAAGTATAAAACTCTTAGATTGCATTTCAAGAGGATGAATAGGTCCTGCTCTACAACATTAACAATAATTTTGTTATTATTTGAAGTAATTTTCTATGGGGAAAATGGGGCTGGTGATTACTAAAAACATGAGAGTATTTCTTTGAACAAGCATAGTCTCAGGAAGCAAGTTAAAATATTGCTTTGTGTGGTGACATTTTTTCTCCTGTTAAACCTTTTATTCTTTGCCAATTTTATAGCCGTTCTAGGATTTGTACTTGTTAAATGAATAGAACTCTAAGAATTTATTATTGTAACTTTATTAAAACAATGGAAAAGAATCCTATTTTGTAGGCCTAGTGGTGTACCTGTATAACATGGCTTTCAGCCCTGGTGCATACCCTTCAACAATCCTGTTTTTTTTTTTGCTTTCTCAAAAACAAAAAATCGACAAGTTGCCATTAGATAATTGTTAGGACTAAGAATTGAGGACTGGGGTTTTAGTGGTTTTTCCCTTATGATCAGCTTGTTAACCTACAGCTGAAGATATTTCTGTTCTTTGATCCACTCGTATCTTGTTAAAGGAAGGGTCCCCAAATAAACAAATTGCTACTAAAAACAGAATATTGGGGTTTTATTTTCCCTCATTCCTCCTAGGGATGTTAAAAGTTAAAGCTTTCTTTCTTTCTTTCTTTCTTTCTTTCTTTCTTTCTTTCTTTTTTTAAGACAGGGTTTCTCTGTGTAGCCAAGGTTGTCCCTTAACTCAAGAGATCTGCCTGCTTCTGCCTCCCAAGTGTTGGTAACCACTGCCAGGTAACCAATGAATTCTTATATCAAATATAAAGTTAGTCTGTGAACAATGGCAGCATTTACAGGGTACTGTTTTCAGCATTTAAAATTTGAGTGGACACTGACTTTATGGGAAAAGAGAACTCTGAAATGGTTTAAAGTATGTTAATAACATGTTATTAATAACATAATAGGATTTATTTTATTTTTGAGACAGGGTTGCTTTATATAACTTTGGCTGTCATGGAACTCACTCTGTTAACCCGGCAGGCCTCAAACTCAGAGATCCACCTGTCTCTGCCTCCTGAGTGTTGAGATTAAAGTGTGCACCACTCCTGCCTAGTAACAGGAGTGTTAATAACATGAGTATTCCTGTATCTGGCAGTCTCTGTATTTAGCCTGATTTGCAATGATGGACAAGAATGCAGAGAAGAAATGATAATAAACTCAATTAAAATTATCACATATACATACAAAAATGAGTTTTCAGTGCTAGGGACTTGATCCATAGCATGCTAGGCAAGTGATCTACCAACTGTACCACATGCCCACCCAAAAGTGGTAGTTTCAAGTTAGAGTGAAATAAAGATAACAAGATGCTGGGTGTGGGTGACACTTTTTTAATGCCATCATCTGGCAGGTAGGAGGCAGGTGGATCTCTGAGTTTCGGGGTAGCCTGGTCCACATAGTGAGCTCCAGGTCAGTGAAGGCTAGTGAGACCGTCTTCAAAAAAAAGGTTAAAAATTACACAAAGAAATAGAACTAAATGAATTCACAGTAATAGTGTGAATCCAGGTAGACTATCCTTTTCAACAAACACATTTTGCAATACTTTTGTTCAACTCTTTATTGAGAGGGTACCTTTGTCTGAGATGGTATTCTTCCATTTAATTACTTTCTCTTTGTATCTTATACCTACTTTAATCATTGCACTCGGTGATAATTAAGTCCCCAAGATATGTCTTCATGTTCTACTATGTAGCACAGTTCATGGAACGTGACATTGAGTAAACATTTGAACGTGGATAGAATGCATTTCTACCCTCAGTACAGAATTTAGACTAACACCCCAGTGTTTGTACATGTGCTTAAATAATAGTGCAAAGCAGATGAAGATTTTAACTCTCAAGATAATTAGGAATGAAGCTTTGAGTGATCATATTTGAGGAAGATTTTTTCCCCATCCCTCCTGATGGGTAATTAAAGACAACAACAAAAAGCCTTGTTCTTAAAGAGTCCAAATGCTGACTTTTTGCAGGAAGCTAGCTTATTCTAAGTTTTGGAACTTTGATCAAAATAATCTGCATGAAAAATTGGTTCGGAGCCAGGCGGTGGTGGCGAATGCCTTTAATCCCAGCACTCGGGAGGCAGAGGCAGGCGGATCTCTGTGAGTTCGAGACCAGCCTGGTCTACAAGAGCTAGTTCCAGGACAGCCTCCAAAGCCACAGGAAAACCCTGTCTCGAAAAACAAAAAAAAAAAAAAAAAAGAAAGAAAAATTGGTTCGGACTTGGAGTAGTGAACTGCAATTTGGAATGTGAGAGAAACATGAGGTATAGCTTATGAAAATAATTTCCTTGTTTATTTTTTTTTTATTTTGGAACAATTTCTGGTTCAAAATTGATTCCAACATGCTCAACCCCAATGAGTGTTTGTTTCCTACTAATAATGGCAGCCTACAAAACAGCTGCTTCATTTTCATTCTAAATGCTTTCAGTTTTACCTTGGCTTTCATGATTTTCACAATTTGAGTATTAAAAGCCAGATATTTTAGCATTTTCCTCAATTTGGATTTGTCTGAGCTTTTCTGAGAATTACATTTCTTGGCAGGGCTCTCATGTCACAGAGTTAAACTGTTGTAACTATGTTTGGATGTCACCCTACATTCCTGACACTGCAGTTTGGAACTTAGGAAAAACACAGCTTAAGTAGCCCTGTGTCGACGGTGATGGTGGCGGTGCACGCCTTTAATCCTAGCACTCGGGAGGCAGAGACAGGTGGATCTCTGTGAGTTCAAGACCAGTCTGGTCTACAGAGAGAGTTCCAAGACTGCCTCCAAAGCTACAAAGAAACCCTGTCTTGAAAGAACCAAAAACCAAAAAAGAAGAAGAATCCCTGTGTCTTCATTAAAATTTAACTTTAAGGAGCCAATGTTGAGTTACTGTGTACCTTTGAAAGTGGTTTTGTTTTTAATGTAGAAATGTTTAGTGTAGAAATGTTTGAGGTGTTTATATGATTGTTCCTTATGAAATTATTTTGCCTTTTTGAATTGGAAATTAAGGCATTTTGGATCATGTAATTTTTAAAATATTTTTTGATTTTTTTGAGTCAGGGTTTCTCTGTATAGCCTTGGGTATCTTGGACCGAATTCTGTGGAACAGGCTGGCCTTGAACTCCTGCTACTGCTTCCTGAGTGCTGTAATTAAGACTTTGCCACACCTCCCACCCATCACTCTGATCTTTTGTCATATAGGAACCATTATTGATTGAGTTTATTGGGTAATGGAAGGTGTGTGTGTGTGTAATTAAAACAGAAAAAGTACACTTTTTTTTTTCTTTTTCTTCGAGACAGGGTTTCTCTGTAGCTTTGGAGGCTGTCTTAGAACTCATAGAGGCAGTAGGCAGTAGACCAGGCTGGCCTCGAACTCATAGAGATCTGCCTGTCTCTACCTCTCCAGTGCTGGGGTTCAAGGTGTGTGCCACCGCCACCTGGCCACACTTTTTTGAGACAGGGTTTCTCTGTGGCTTTGGAGGCTGTTCTGGAACTAGCTCTTGTAGACCAGGCTACAACTCCCAAAGATCTGCCTGCCTCTGCCTCCAGAGTGCTGGGATTAAAGGGGTGCGCCACCACCGCCGGGCCATTTTTTTCTTGAATGGTGGTCCTTAAAAAGAAATGCCATGGGTCTGGAGAGATGGCTCAGAGGTTAAGAGCGCTGACTGCTCTTTAGAGGTCCTGAGTTCGATTCCCAGCAACCACATGGTGGCTCACAACCATCTATAATGAGATCTGGTGCCCTCTTCTGGTGTACAGATATACATGGAAGCAGAATGTTGTATACATAATAAATAAATAAAATCTTTAAAAAAAAAAAAAAGAAATGCCACATTTGGTTGAAAATGGTAACATAAACATTTGGACTCTGTCTTAACAAGTAAAAGGAAGGGCAGGGGAGATTCGATGGTTGTCAGGAGCATTGGCTGCTTTCCCAAGTACCCAGGTACTTTCCTAGCACCCAAGTCATTGCTCACTGCTGTGTCATTCTAGTCCCAAGGGAATCTGACACCCTCTTCTGGCTTCCAGGGCAACCAGTCATGCACTTGGTGCACATACATACATGCAGACAAGCACTTAATACACAAAATAAAAATAAATGTTTCTTCTATGTTACTATTGAGAACTGAACCCAGGGTCCTTGCAAAAACAATGAGTGCTTCAAGCACCTAAACTTTTTTTTTTTAAGGTAAAGCAAAAAAAAAAAAAATTTTTTTTTCCATTTGTTGCTTTGCATTTGAACTTCTGTTTCATGTTGGGTTTATTAAGAGAGATTAAGGCATGCCACATATTTAGAGAAGGTATTTGTAATACATGAAACTGACACAGGCTTATGGACACAATATTTTTAAAATGCCCATGAATAAGACAATGTAATGAGGACTGAAGAGATGGCTCAGAGGATAAGAACACTGCCTGCTCTTCCAGAGGTCATGAGTTCAATTCCCAGCAACCACAGGTGGCTCACAGCCTTCTGTAATGAGATCTGAGCCCTCTGACCTGCAGGCCTACATGGAGGCAGAACACTGTATACATAATAAATAAATAAATCTTTAAAAAAAAAGACAATGTAATGAAAACTTGGATGAGAATTGAACATTATAAAACTGGATCTTCAGATGTCCAAGATTTTTATTTATATATATATTCATATATATATGTATATGCATATATATATATGAGAAAAGGGACTTAATACAGTGAAATGATACTGTATATCCACAAAGGTTAGAAATTTTGAGTGGGTAATAGCAAAGTCTATGATTGAGTAACTAAAATTTTTCATGAATTGTTGATAACTAGTGTAACTGATGCTCATCTAAATTCAACTTAGATCTATACTTTACACACAGATTCTACCAGTGGGAAGGAATGTCAATGTGGGTAGTGCAGCTATGGTCAGTCATAAAAGAAAAGGCAGACTGAGAAGATGGCTCAGCAGGGAGAAGTGCTTGCCTGCTAACTGAACCTGACTACCTGGGCTGATTCTGGGATTCCATCATGGAAGAGAACTGACTCCTTAATGTCTTCTCAAGTCTGTTTGTACATTTGCATTCTGACACCACACATAATAACAAAAATAAAAGATTTAAAAAAGAAATGACAAGAGGCTGGAAAGATGGCTCAGAGGTTAAGAGTACTAGCTGGTCTTCCAGAGGACCTGAGTTCAATTCCCAGCAACCACATTGTAGCTCACAACCATGTGTAATGAGATCTGGCGCCCTCTTCTGGCCTGCAGGTATTCATGCAGGCAGAATTCTGTATACATAATAAATAAATTTTTTTTAAAAAAATTGCCACACACCATACCCCCTAGTTTCTGAGCTAATGGCTTAGGAAGTGATTTCATCATTGTGTATTTACTGACTTCTCTGCCTTTTGTTTTTCCTTTGGGAATGGGTACTGAGAGCTATAATAGTTGATTAGGTTCATAAGAGATAGGGGAAAAGTTTCATTAATTAGTGTGCCCAAAACAATTTGAAGTTGACAGACTTACTCATAACAAAGCATTCATATTAATTGAGAGTGTTCTCTTCCTAAGCTTTGAAAGGTTATCAAAACATTAAGCCTTTTAAGGTATGTTTGTTGCTTTTTAGTGAACTCATGGTATATATTCTAAACAACTGTCTTTTTCTTATTTTAAGCATGGGGGGTAAAGTACCACCTGCTACTCATAAAGTTACATCAGAAGACAAAGTCAAGGTAAGTTCAATTTTTTTTTTACTTTAGGGATAAGACATTATTTTTTAACAGGTGTGGGTTTTTGTTTTGTTTTTAACTGCTGTTCACAAGTTTTATTATTCTTAATGTTCTCACTTGGAAGTATGGTCTTTTAAATTTGTTGTCTTTAAAAAATTTCTTAGACCAAATCTGGAAACAGAATTAAAACTGGGAATTTGGAGTTGGATGCCAGCTGTTTTAGAATAAATCACCTGTGTAAATAGCAAACTCTGTATGCTCGTCATTGTCTCTTTAGTAGCAGCAAGAGGAAATAAATACCTCAGAGCATTCTCATTCTTCCTCCCTGCTACCTGACGGGAAATTGCTGAGGATGAAGAATTTGAATCCTGGTTTTGCTTTAGCACACTTAGAATGACAAGATCAGGGGAGGTTGTCCATGGTTGAAGTTTGGATATGAGGGGGCAAATAACAGGTAACATATTCTTCAGTAGCTTTCATTTTTCCTGTACTGAGAGTTTTTTCTTCCCAAGTTTTCTAATTGTCTTAATGAGAAAATCTGTCCTACTTGGAACCCTAAAGGCTTAACTAATTTGTATAAGAAATAGATGCTTGTAATCTCAGCTTTTTGGGTGGTGGGGGGGGGTGGGTTTGAGACAGGATTTCTCTGTGGCTTTGGAAGCTGTCCCGGAACTAGCTCTTATAGAAGACCAGGCTGGCCGCAAACTCACAGAGATCTGCCTGCCTCTGCCTCCCGAGTTCTGGGATTAATCTCAGCATTTTTGAGACAGGCAGGTGGATTGAAAATTTAGGTCATCTTGAGGTTACATAATGAGCTCCAGGCCATTCTGGATTACCTAGGGAGACCCTCTCCCCAAAGAAGAAAAAAACAAAAGCTCACAGGATGGCTCAGTTTTAAAATACTTGCTATACTTTTTACAAGAGGGCTCAGCCCATACTTAAAAACCTGGGTGTTGCAGGGCGGTGGTGGCGCATGCCTTTAATCCCATTACTCAGGATCCCCCCCCCCAAAAGGAAAGGTCATTGTTTAAAATCATGCTTGTCAAGATTGACAAGGGATGAAATGGGAGTTAGCTTCACCTGTCAACTTGACACAAGTGAGAGCCTCACTAGAAGAATTGACCAGATCAGACTGACCTGCAGCCTTATCTGTGAGACATTTTCTTAATTGCTAATTGATGTAGGAGGGTCCAGCCAACTGTGGGAGGTACCAACTTTAGGTAGGTGGGCTTGGGCTTTATCTAAGCAATCTACTACTCATCATTCCTCCATAGTGTCTGCTTCAGTTTCTACCTCCAGGTCCCCACCCTGAGCTCCTGTCCTGGCTTCCCTTTATGATGGGACTGTAACCTATCAGCTGAAATAAACCATTTCCTCCCCAAGTTGTTTCTAGTCATGGTGACAGTAACATAAAGCCATTATACTCAGCTCTTTTGGGGGGTGATGGTAGGGGGTTCAAGACAGGCCTCTGTGTATAGCCCTGACTTGGAATTTGCTCTATAGACAAAGCTGGCCTCAAAAAATCAAGAGATCCACCTGCCTCTGCCTCCTGAGTGCTGGGATTAAAGGCCACCAATGCTCGGCTGACCTTTCCTTTCTTGTGTCCAAGGTCATATATTAATATAAAATGTAAAACTTTAAAAGTCCCATAGTTTTTGGTAATTCTCATGCTCTAAAAGTTCAGTGTAAGGCTGTGTGTGGTGACCATACTTGTGGCATTAATTTCTGTCCTAGTTTGCTTTCTGTTGCCCAGAAGCATGGGTTTGTTGCTGTGGTGGATCTGACCAAGTTGGTTTGGGTGTCAGACTGCAGACAAATTTGACACTTTGGGGTGAAAAGGCTGTGGCGTGTTTAATATTGCATGAAAGCCAGGAAGATAAGAAATGCCAGGCAGAAGTTTAAGACAGAATGGAAAAATGCTGTTTATTAACTCAACTACTTTATATATGTATATATGATAAAGTCTTACTGTGTAGCTCTGGCTGGCCTGTAACTACGTATAGATAGTAGACTGCCGCTGCTTGGGTCTAAAGGTATATACCACATCTGGCTTAGCTTGCTTGCTTCCTTCCTTCCTTCCTTCCTTCCTTCCTTCCTTCCTTCCTTCCTTCCTTCCTTCCTTCCTGTTTTTCGAGACAGGGTTTCTCTGTGGCTTTGTAGGCTGTCCTGGAACTATTGTAGACCCAGACTGGTCTTGAACTCACAGAGATCTGCCTGCCTCTGCCTCCTGAGTGCTGGGATTAAAGGAGTCTGCCACCACCACCCTGCTTAGCTACTTTTCTGCCTAGGGAGTATTACTGCCCACAGTGGGCTAGCCTCTCCTACATTAATTATTAGTTATGAAGGTACTTCACAGACATAACTACAGTCCTTTCTGACATGGGCAGTTCTTCAATAGGGTTTCCTCTTTCCAGGTGACCGTAGTTTTGTATCAGCTTGATGGATGAAGTTTTTTGTGACAGTGGCATACTCCTTTAAATTTAGGGATGGGTAGGTAGGCAAATTTGTGCAGCTCACTGACACTTGTTTGATCATGGGTACTGTCCTAGTTACTTTTCTCTTGCTGTGCAGAGATACCACGACTGAGACAACTTATAGAAGAGTCCACTGGGGTCTTGTAGTTTCAGAGGGTTATAGTCCATGAACATGGCAGTAGGTGCTGGATGGGTAACTGAGAACTCACCTCTTGATCCACAAGCACAAGGTAGAGAAAGCTAACTGGGAATGGCATACGCTTTTGAAACCTCAGAGCCAGTGCCTAGTGATACACCTCCTCCAGCAAGGTTAGATCTCTTAATCCTTCCTAAACAGTTCTACTGAATAAGTACCACACATTCAAATATATTAGCCCCTAGGACCCATTTTCATTCAAGCTACTACAGACAAATTGCACATATAAACACCAAACATGAAAAGGTTTTCCGTATATATATATGAAAAGGTGAAAGAAGACATTTAATTGAGTAACCCTGTTTCACAAATAGGGTGGAGAGTTACTAATAAAGACACTCAACATCTTTTTGCCTCTATGTTAATGTAATCTGCACACATAGGAATATATGTACATATGTCACCCTATATATCTATATGCCCTGTATTAGAATTGTAACTGGTCCAAATTGGGTGTGGAGGTGTGTACCTATGATCTCAGCATTTGTGGGGTTAAAGCAGGATAATTGCAAGTTTGAGACCAATGTGGGCTGCATATGGAGGCTATCCATATTCTGTTGCTGAGAAGAGATAGCAATACCAAGGCAGCTCTTATAAAGGAAAGCATTTAATTGAGAGCTTGCTTACAATTTCAGGGGCCCATTATTATCGTGGCAGGAAGCATGGTGGTAGGCAGTAGCTGAGACCTCCATCCTGATCTGCAGACAGAGGGAGACACTGGGCTTGGGCTTTTGAAACCTCAAAGCCGCCCACACTCCCAGGGATACACTTCCTCCAACAAGGATTTTCAAATAGTGCTACTCACTGATGACTAAGCACTCAAATATGAGTCTATGGGGGCCACTCAAATCACACTATCTCAAAAAAACAAAATTTTCAGTGATAGAAGTATATGCTAACATAACTTGTACATTTATTATTTAACAAATATTTTAGAATTATAGTAGATATGTTACCTGCTGAGCCATTGTGGGTTTTTTTTTTTTTTTTTTGAGATAGTCTTATTGTGTATCCTGGCCAGGCCTGGAATTTTTGTAGATCAGGCTGGGATTAGAGGTATATGCCACTATTCTTGGCCTAACTTTGATTTTTATAAGATTGAAAGGAGGAAGGAACCAAAAAAAAAAAAAGTACAGTTAAATTACTTCTGATCTACTGACAGTTGGATACGTAGATACAGATTACCTGGTAGTGATATTTTCTCTAATATATATAGCCTCATTAAAGGAGAAGACAGTGCAAATGTATCTTTTGTCCCTCCTGTATCAGAGTAGATAAAAAGCCGTGAGGTGCTGGAGGGTGGGAAGGAAGTGTGCTTTCCATCATGTTCTCTTTTCAATTCTTTCTAATTTCTTTATGTGTTACAGTTCTACAGATGCTTTCTTTGCAGTTGAGCAACCTTTGAAAACTGAAGTGTTCAGGACACATTTGGCATTAAAGTACACGGTCCCAGCACTGAGGAGGTAGAGGCAGGCAGATCTCTTGAATTCAAGGCCAGTCTGGTCTACAGAGTTCAGGATAACCAGAGCTACACAGAGAAACCCTGTCTCAAAAAACAAAACAAAACAAAAACCAAAAAACAAACCAAGAACAGCAAAACAACAACAACAAACCCAACAAACCCCCCCACAATTTGAAGATACGCTCCCTTTTGCATACAGTCTTATGTTGCCCAGACTGATCTCAAATTCCTGTCCTCAAATGACCCTACTGTCTTGTCTGTTTAGATTTTTTACCATTAGTCAGGAATAGTGTGATTTATTTTGTATGAAATATTAATATTTTCCATATTGTTTTCTGAGGCAGAGTGTAATGCAACGTAAGCTGACCTCAGGCTTCTACCTGAATGCTGTGATTATAGACCCGAGTTTTCATTTGCAGCCAAGATGTTAAATTATGGAGAGTCATAGCATACAGTGCCTGTGAAAGAGTGCTGCCTAGTGTGTAATATATGAATTGTATTTGCTTTTTAAAGCCAGTTCAAATTCTAAAATGCCTTATCTTAAAGGTTTAAAAGAAGGATACTTAACTGAAATATATAAGGTATAAATTTATATGTATATATGTTTTATATGCATGCACAAACACATAAAATGTTATGTTTTTAAGTTCTGACAGCACTACTTAATTTTCTTCTGCTAGGAAGAAAAAAGAGATAATAAGACAGAGGAAAACATAAAGACGGATGAACCATCAAGTGAGGAGAGTGATCTAGGTGAGCACTTGGTAACATGTTAGATAACTTGGTGACTCAATCCTGTAGGCCATGTTTTTGTTTAGCAGTTACTTTTTGATGCATCATCTCAGTTTGGTAGCCCAGGATGATCTGGAACGGTGTAGCACAGGTGACCTTGAATTTGAGGCAGACTTCCCTCAGCCTCAGTGTCAGGTAACTGGTTTTATTTACTAGTTTGCTTATAATATTGACCTACAGACTTTTTCCTGTGTTTATTGAGAATTTGTCTACACCTGATTTTTAAAGTTAATCTTCTTAAAATAAAATATTTTGTCATTGGGTACATTTATTCCCTATAACTTGTATTGTTTGCATAAATGTCTTTAAAAACATTGCAGTACATCTCTGGAAAAATTTGAGAAGTTTATTAATTTGCTGATGGGAAAGGTTTTGTGGAGGTCAGAGGACAACTTTTTTTTAAGATTTATTTATTATGTTTACATTGTTCCGTCTGCATGGATGCCTGCAGGCTAGGAGAAGGCACCAAATCTCATTACAGATGGCTGTGAGCCACCATGTAGTTGCTGGGAATTGAACTCAGGTCCTCTGGAAGAGCAGCCAGTGCTCTTAACCTGTGAGCCATCTCTCCAGTCCCCCAGATGGCAATTCTTGGGAGACAATTTTCTCTTTCACCGAGTGGAGTTCTGGGGAAGGAATTCAAGTTCAGACTTTGGAGGAATCATTCTACCTGCTGAGCCATCTCTCTGACCCAAATTTCCCAAGTGAATTTTAGAGACTAAATCAGTGGTGTGTTTTTATGTAATACTCTGTGTACATTACTACAATAACTATCTGATTTGGCCCAAATAGTAGTCTCCTTTTTTTTTTTTTTTTCTTTGATTTTTTTGAGACAGGGTTTCTCTGTGTAACTTTGGAGCCTATTCTGGCACTTGCTTTGGAGACCAAGCTGGCCTCCAACTCACAGAGATCCGCCTGCCTCTGCCTCCCGAGTGCTGGGACTAAAGGCGTGTGCCACCAATGCCTGGGTTTTTTTAAGTTTTTATTTGATGTGTACAGGTATCTGCATGTGGGTCTCTACACCATATGCATACCTGTTGCTCTCAATCCAGAAGAAGACATCAGATCCCCAGGAACTGGAGTTAATAGATGGTTGTGAGTCATCACATGGGTGCTGGGAATTGGATCTGTGTCCTCTGAAAGAATAGCCAGGGCTCTTAACCACAGAACCTTTTCTCCAGCATACCCCTAAGTAGTAGGCTTATCTACTAATAGTTACTAGTAATTATTTTTAACAGGCAAGTACTTTGTAAAGAATCAGAGTTCAAGCTAGGTGGTAGTATGGCACACACCTTTAATCCCAGCACTCGGGAGGCAGAGGCAGGCGGATCTCTGTGAGTTCAAGTTCCCATGGTGTTTTTTTAATTATAATCTTTGAGGTCTTATATTTTGTTTTACTTTTTTAAATTTACTTCAGTTTGATTAGTCAATAAAATTGTTCCCCTAAAGTACATACCTACAATTAGAAATGTCTTTTTCTGAGATGATTTTTTTATTTTACTTTATGTGTATGAGTATTTTGTCTACAGAGTGAAATCCAGGACAGCCTCCAAAACCACAGAAAAACCCTGTATCGGAAAAAACCAAAAAAAGAAAAAAATCGGAGTTCAAGTGAAACTAGCTCATAGTTACACTAGCAACTAGTTCATTGTCTTTCTGAGTTATTGTTTATAATACCTACAATGTCCAACACACTAGGCAAAGTTCATCTGATTTTAATAATTTCAAGTAAGTTGTGGCTATTAGGCTATACCACACTTTTTATTTAGGTTTTAATTTTCATGGTTTTTAACTTTGCAGAAATTGACAATGACGGTGTAATTGAGCCAGACACTGGTGCCCCTCAAGAAATGGGAGATGAAAATGCAGAGGTAAATTCCATGACTTATTTTAGGAAAGTGAAGTTCCTCAGTTTGGGGATTATTTTATAACATGACTTCCCAAGAATTGTATAATAAATCTTCCTTTGACTTACAGCATTTTGACACATTTTTCAGTCTTACTATCGAGAATATTTGTCAATTCCCATGGTGTTTTTTTTTTTAATTATAATCTTTGAGGTCTTGTATTTTGTTTTACTTTAAATTTACTTCAGTTTAATTAGTCAGTAAAATTGTTTCCCTAAAGTATATACCTACAATTAGAAATGTCTTTTTCTGAGATGATTTTTTTTATTTTATTTTATGTGTATGAGTATTTTGTCTGCAAATATGTCTGTGTACCATGTGTATGTCTGATGTCCAAAGAAGCCAGAAGAGGGTGTTGATACCTGGAACTAGATTACAGATAGTTGTGAGCTTCCATGTGGGTGCTGGGACTTGAACTAAGGTGTTCTGGAAAAGAGGCCAGTGCCCTTAACTGTTGAACCCCCTAGAATTGTTTTTTTGTTTTGTTTTGTTTTGTGCTTTAGAGACAGTGTTGGTACAACAGCCCTGGTGGTGCTGGAGCTTGCTTTGTATACCAGACTGTCCTCAAACTTGTATAGATCTGCTTGCCTCTGCCTTCCAAGTGCTGGGATTAAAGGCTTGTGGTACCATGTTCAGCTTAGAATTGTCTTTTGATCGAGTATCTGGTGGTACATTTTTTCAAAATGGTTTTGTCACAAGGAGCTCTTCCTCAAAGGGTGAAAAATGGTACTGGGGAATGAGGTGTGGAAAAGTTTTAAATGAACAGTGATCAGTGGCCTTCCAAAGGGCAACAGTACTTCTTTAAATGTCTCGTGGTATCTGCTAAGGAAAGAAGTTTCTAAACGGTAATGTAATGAATCTTCAGCACCTGTTATGAGAGTCATCTTTGCTAGTCTGTTCTTATGGCTTTTAGCTTATATTTTCCTGACTGCTAATAGGTTTGAGCATATTCTGATCTATTTTGGTCATTGGTGGGCATTTGTACAGTCCTGTTGAGACCCTTCCCCAATTCTTATTATGTTGTCTTTTTCCTTTCTTATGTTCTTCCCCACTTTTTGTTTGTTTGGGCAGGGTCTCTTAGCTTAGGCTGACTTGGAAGTTTTCGCCTTAGCTACCCAAATGCTCCAAATAAAGGTCTTGCCGCTATGCCCAATTGAGGATATTGTCGATGTAATTCAGGGCTTTGTACATGCTAGGCAAGCACTCAACCCACCTATATCTGAAGCTCTCCTTCTGATTTTTCATTCACTCATTTACTTATTAATTTATTTGAACATTTTACGTAGCCCAGACTGTCCTCAAACAAGGTGATCCTATAGCTTCAATCTCCCAATTACTGGTATTGCAAGAGCATATCATCATACCCAACTCTAAAGCTTTGTATTTTGTCGTTAATTCACTCAACCTTTATTGAAGTTTCTTTTTATCAATGCTAACATACTGTTTACTATGTGTAATCCTTTATTGTTTTGCGTGTCTTAATTTCTTTCTTTATACTAATGCTTCATTTTCTTACACAGCTGTGTACTAAGTCTTGTTATCTGGTAGGACCAAGGACTCATAGAACTTGATGAATATTTTAGCTGTTCTTAGTGTTTTTAATTTTTCAATAAATTTTGGAATTAGTGTGCCCTGGTCTCCTGCCCAACAAGACACACACACACACACACACACACACACACACACACACACACACGGGTGGGAGGAGAAAGAAAGATATATGGGGTAGGGAGATTTGATTAGAGTTGCCTTAAATTTAAGTGAAGTTGAGAGAATTCCTCTTAATATTGAGGTCATTCATAAATGTGATATCTAATTTTAGGTTTTTACAATGCCTTTCAATAGCTTTCTTAACATTTCTGGCCCCATAAATTTCATACAGTTTTGTTAAGTACTTAGGGTAACCATTAAAAAAAAAACTTTTATCGAATGTACATACTATTTATTGATGTTTATATTAGTCTTAGTTTTTCCTCTTCTGCTGGGGATTCACTGAATTGCCCTGTCATTCTAGGGTTAACATTTTTTAGTTCTAGAACATTTTAAATTATTGCTTCTTTCAGATAGTGCTTCATATTTCTACTTTTATTCCAGAATCCTGATTAGGTAGATATGTTGGCCTTTTTCTCAGTAATCTTTTGTCAATGTTGAATTATGAATACTCTGTCTCATCTTCTCCCTTTACTTTTGAATCTGATTGTTGGTTTATCTTGATACTTGCATGCTGATTGTTTTTTAAGGTTCCTTAGCTGTAAGACATCAATTAATTTTAGGATTTTTTGTTTGTTTTACTTTTGTGAGCTAAGTTCTTGCTATATGACGCATGCTGGATCCAAACTTAGCAAAACCTCCTGGGGTGTTAGGATTACCAGTATGCACATTGTACCTTGCTTTTATGTAGTATTTTGACCGTGTTTTCCGGTGATAGTTTGTAGGTGGTATGTTCTTCCCAAAAGGAATGTATTTGCTTCCCTCACAGCTTTGAGTTAAGGCTGTGTACTAATTTGGACCATTTTCATTTCCAGGATAGCTTTTGTTTACATTAGTAATACAGAATTTTAATGAACACTTGCTTCATGGTTTTGGAATTTGGTTTTTAAGTGTTTATTCTGTGTGTGTGTGTGTGTGTACTTGGAGGTCAGACCTTTTATCTTATGGGTCCTGGAGATCAGACTCATATCTGGCTAGGTGGCAAGTACCTTTGCCTGCTGAGACATCTCATCAGCCCAGTTACGGATTTTCAGAAGTGCTTTCCGCTCTCCATTTCTACATGACTGTCTCTTGTGTGAAGGAAGTTTAGCTTGTGCTTACGACATATGTTTGTCCGTGTAGGCATTTCAGGCTTGGGATTCATTTGAAGTCATGTTGGTTAACCCATCCTTATTGTCTTCATCTGAATGTAATAATATACTTTGTGTGTGGTGTTCTGCATTATCTTCAAGAAAATAAATAAATAAAACCACCAAGCTATTAGGTTTGACATTCGCTACAAGGGTGAATTGCAGCCTTTCTTGTGGGTTGTTTTTTGTCTTTTTTTTCATATTTCTATATTCTTCAAGTGAAGATTGCTTAGTTTTTAAAAATGTATTGTCTCAAATTACCCTGGGATTTCATATGGCTTGCTGTTTAGTTATTTGAACTGTTTTTGACTTTGTTCTTAAAAACATGTTTTATAATTTGTCATAGGCATTTAATAAATAACTTAGATCAAAATATTTCAATAAGTACAATTAGCATATATATCTAACAAATTTACTTTCTTTTTAACATAAAGCTATTTTTCAAGCATGGCATGATAATTTCAATACATATAAGTGTATACTGATCAAATCAGAGTAATTATCCTTTTCCATTTCATAAAGACAGATTGAAATAGATTCTTTGACCATAGGTATTCTCTCCCTGTCCCATTTCCCTCTTGAATACAGATCTGTAATAAGGTCAGCATGCCATAGCCACACTAACATATCTATGCCTAAAGCAGCACTGTTCACAATAGACCAAGTTAGGGACTTGGCCAGTTGTCTGTCAACAGGTGAGTGGGTTCTTCTATTGCTGTGAAAAGACCCCATGGCAAAGCAACTCTTAAAAGAGAAAACATTTAATTGAGGGCTTGCTTACAGTTTCAGGGGTTGGTTCATTATCTCATGGCAGGGACAGGCTGCTGGAGCAGTAGCTGAGAGCTTTACATTCTGAGCCATAGGCAGCAGGCAGAGAAAGATGCACTGGACCTGGTTTGGGCTTTTGAAACTTGAAAGCTTACCCCCAGCAATATACAGCCAACAAGAACACATCTATTTCAACATGGCCATACTTCTATTACTTCTCAGTTTATTAACTGTGTCTAAGCATGTAAGTAAATGGGCCTATGGTGGCCATGTTCATTCAAGCTGAAGGAAATGTGTGTGTGTATACACAGTGGAGTTTTACTAAATTGTAAAGAAGAATGAAATTACATTGTTTTTTTGAAAATAGGTCCATTTGGAAATCCTGTTCAGTTAAATATGTCAGACTCAGTGAGACACTTTGTGTATCCTGGGTTGCACATAGATATATAAAGCCATTGTCAGGTATGTGGCATAAAATTTTCATGAAAGCCTTTGTTTCTTTAATAGAATTATACTTTTTCTTGTTTGTGAAAGTCTTATGTGGTCTTGGAAACTGTTTTATAGGCTTGGTTTGGGTTTTATGCAGGTTTTTTTTTGTGTGTGTGTGGTGTACAGGAAACTTGACTTGGGTTTTTGTTGTTGTTGTTGTTGTTTTTATTTTTCATTGTAAGAGTCTTACTCAGTAAACCAAGGTGGCTTGGGTTTTGAGAAATCTTTTGCCTCCACCTCCTAAATGCTGAGATGAAGGTGTGTGCTACTGCACACAGCTGGCTTGCTTGGTGTTTTGTATTGTTGCTGTTTTGCAGATCGAATAACTTGTCACTTCCATTGAATCTTCTAGTTAGCTATAAAGATAGCTGGCTTTCCTTTCTGTCCTTAGACATAGCAGATTATTTTCATCGCCTCTTACTGCTCCACCGCCACCTATACACTTACTGTGTAGCTCTCATTGTCCTGTAATTCATTGTGGAGACCAGGTTGGCCTTGAGCTCCTAAGTCCTAGGATTAAAGCTGAGCTTTTAAAGCTTTTAATGGCAGAGCTCATTTTCTTAGTTGGCACCTGCAGGTATTTCACACAGTAGAGGTAATAAAGTGGATATGGTTAAAGTTACACTAAACATTCAACTTTATTTTATTAATTTATTTTTTAATTTTTAAAGATTTATATTTACTATGTATACAGTGTTCTGTCTGTCTGTATACCTGCAGGCCAGAAGAGGGCACCAAATCTCATTACAGATGGTTGTGAGCCACCATGTGTTTGCTAGGAATTGAACTCAGGTGGAAGAGCAGCCAGTACTTTTAACCTCTGAGCCATCTCTCCAGCCCAGACATTCAACTTTAAATAGGAGATTCTGCATGTGTTGTTGTTAGTCTTCGTCTGCATTGTTCTTGGTATTTATTCTCATAACTAGTATAGGTGCTCATGATTTTTATGGGAAGAAAGGAATAGACTTATGCCTTCTTTGATTGAAGTGTGAAAGGCATTAGTTCACTTTTTATGTAGAGACTAGATTTAATTTTCATGGATAGTTCCCATGGAGGAGGAAAGATAATTGGAAGAAGGCAAAACAAAAGTTCTATCTAAGGCAGGGTGTGAACTGTGTAGTATAAAAGGTTAACACTATAATTTTTCACTACCAGAGGTGAGTACATGAATGTGTGGATATTGACTGTCATTCTTAAAGTTCACATTGCTCCCTTCTCTTACTTGCTTCGCTACTTCTGAGATAACCTTCAATTTTCTGTTAGATAACTGAGGAGATGATGGATCAAGCAAATGAAAAGAAGGGGGCTGCCATTGAAGCCCTAAATGATGGTGAGTAGTGTGTTCTTTTTGCTGTATTTTTATAATAGTGTGAATATTCTACTGCAGTGACTGTTAATGGTGTCAACATGAAGGTATTGAGTTACCATACCGAAGATGTTAGGATCCTATTGTCCACCCATTCCCTTCCTCATAGCTAAGAGTCTAAAATCATTCAGCATCAGTTACATTACTTTAGTATAGACAGGTCTGGCTTAGCCTCTTCCTGTGTGTCATGACCTTTCTCTACTCAGAAGCAGCTTTTAAAAAGATGAAAGAGGCCAGGTGGTGGTGTTGTAAGTCTTTAATCCCAGCACTTGGAGGCAGAGGCAGGTAGATCTGAGTTTGAGCCTACCCTGGTCTACAGAAGGAGTTCCAGAACAGACAGGGCTATACTGAAACTTTGTTTTGTCTCCAAAAACAAAACAAACAAAAAAACCAGGCAGTGGTCATGCACACCTTTAATCCCACAGCACTCAGGAGGCAAGAGGGATCTATCTCTCTGAGTTTGAGATCAGTCTGGTCTACAGATCGAGGTCCAGGACAGGCTCCAAAGGTTCACAGAGAAACCCTGTCTCAAAAAAACAAAACAAAATCCTGGCAATCCATAACTTGACATAGTGTAATACCTTTCATAAGTGGTGTTCATAGGCTAAACACTTGTTAAACTGAGAGTATAGTCCCTGCATTTTAGGTCTTCAAAAAATTGCTGTTGGTGGCAGCATACTGGCGTAGCAGGCAAAGGGACTCATACCAAGCCTAGTTGAGTTGACCTGAGTTTGATCCCTGTGTTGGAAGGAGAGAACCATTTCCACAGGTTGCCCTCTGACCCCCATGTGTTCCTTGGCATGCTCCCTCCTGCTCTTGTCAAAAATTTTAATTAATTTTTTTGAATGTTTGATTGTGTTTGTCTGCATCTATGTGTGTGCATCATGTGTGTGCCTGGTGCCTGTAGAAACCAGAAGAGAGAGTGTCAGATTCCCTGGAACTGGAATTGCAGATGATGTGAGTTGCCATGTGGTGCTGAGAATGATACTTGGGTTTTTACAAGAGCGCTTAACCATTGAGCCATCTCTCAAGCCCCTAAAAATGTAATCTAGAATAAGATGATCAGAGAAGCTTGGTATTGTTTCTGTTTAGTTACAGTAACTTGACTGTTGTGACAATTACCAGTAACATTTAACACAGACTGCTTCACAACTTGTATGGCTTGTCATTGTCATAGTTAAGTCACATGCTGATGCACATTTGTGCTTGATTTAGAAGATGACTCAAGTTTTATTTTAGGATGAGTTTGACAGTGTTGTTCTGTATTGGCTGCTTGACTTTTTAGAGTTGGGGCTTGCATGGGAGAAGTGTTAGTCTCTGTATGTAGTAGAACTAGCTTAGAACTTCACTGTGTAGCCAGGTCTGGCCTTTTATTGTACTCAAGATCCTCCTCTTTCAGCTGCTGAATGCTGGGGGATTTGGGCTTTGTCGCCATCTCCTGCTATTGTACCATCTTTTTAGTTTGGGTCCTTGTTGCTTGCTTATTCTTTGTATTCTACAGGTTTGAAGTTTTGGGTTTGTGGGTTTTTTGGTTTGGTTTGGTTTTTGTTTTGTTTTTTTCTTTATTAAAGCTGTCATTTTATTCTATTGAGACAGGTTCATACTATGTGGTTCTAGTTGGCCTGGAACTCCCTATGTAGACCAGGCTGGCCTCAAACTCACAGAGAGCCACCTGCCTCTGTCTCCTGAGTGCTGGAATTAAAGTTGTGTGATGGCCTTCACACCCAAGAACTGGTGTTTTACCTAAGGGCCAGTACTTTATATAACATTTGAAGACTTATCATGATGTTCTTCCCACCTACTAAGGTCACACTATAACTATCTCTATCTTTTACATTTTAAAAAAATGTATTTAGTATGTTTACAGTATTCTGCCTGCATGTGCTTCTTCATGCCAGAAGAGGGCACCAGATCTTATTACAGATGGTTGTGAGCCACCATGTGGTTGCTGGAAATTGAACTCTGGACCTTTGAAACAGCAGGCAGTGTGTGCTTAACCTCTGAGCCATCTCTCCAGCCCCCCATTTTGTTTGTTTATGTATTTTAGAGATAGTGTCCTTTTGATGTAGTTTGGGCAAGCCTCCAATTGTAATCCTGTTGCCTCAGTCTCTTGAGTACTGAGATTAGAGGTATGTGCAACTATGTGTATATAGCTTTGTTACTGTGTCCCTCCACATGGACACACAGCACACGGTGTAGTGGGATTGGGCCCAAGGTCTCAGTTAAGCAGTTTATAACTGAGTCTGAATCTTTTTTAGGAATATCCAGGCAAGCTTTGTAGAATTAGTTCTCTCCTTCCAGTGTTAAGCGCAGAACTTTTATCATCTTGCTAGCCAGCCCTACAAACCTTACCTGTGTGTGTGTGTGTGTGTGTGTATGTAATTGTAATTGTAGTCAGATTTTCACTGCTGTAGAATGCTTTGTACTTGTGCTTTGTTACTTCATGTGAAGTTGCTCTCCAATTTCCCCTTCCAATCCAAATCCATTGTTGGTAGCCAGTGTCTTAGTCAGTCCTTTTCTACAGTAGTTTTAATTGTCCTGCTATTTAAGTGGCTGTTTATCTGTTTAAGTTACACATGCTTGCAGTTTTGTATGTGTGTATGTATGTAATTTCATTAAAGTCTTTAGCAGCCAATGAGTGAGATGGCTCAGTGGCTGTGGGCTATGAGGTTGCCACAAGTCCTGATGACCAGAACCCACAAAGTAAGAAAAAACCCACTCAGAGTTAACCTCTAACCCCTCTGTTATTGTACCCCATCCCACTCAGAAATAAAATAAAAGAGCTCCCTCATACTAGTTGTGTACATTTACAGCCTGGGTCCAAGGCACATTGTGAGCTGCTGAATTCCTTTGCCACTGCTATATGCATCTAAGCTATCTTCTTAGTCCTTTTTTTATTTTCTCACTCATTTTTACATATTGTCTGTTTTCCTTACAGTCTTAACAAGAGTGAGCAAAAATGATGACATTTAATAGTTGTTTCTGTTTTCCTGCTTGCAGGCAAGCTGTCAATCTGTATAAATTTTTCCTAGTTCTGCTTTTATAGTATAGCTCAGTGGATCAAAGATTAACATTCTAAATCAGTTATTCTGAGTAAAACCGTGACCTGGAGTTGGCAAAGTCACTTTGGCTTAGAAAAGTAGGTAGTTAAAACACCTGATCACTCGCACAAGTGCCTTACTTTGAATTCAGTTGTGGCACTAACACTGTCAGCTTTTCACTCAAATGGCAACTTGGACTGAGTGTATGTTTTACAAAATATAAAGTAATGGCTGTTTCCAGAAAACAGTTTATTTGTTCAGGGAGATGGGAAATAAAAAAATAGATTTGGATGTGGAGTGGGAATTAACTGTTGAATCTGGTGCTGGAGTGGTAGGGCTTTTGAGTGGAATTGTGCAAAGCCCTGGCTTTGAACTCTGGTACTAAGGATAAAATTTTAGTTTAGAATATAGTATATTCTTGTTACCAGAAAGAATTACCTGTAACTAACATATATACGTACATGTAGTAGTACTAATAAGACTTTTTTTTTTTTTTTCCTGAGATGGTCTCTCAAAATATAGTCCTGGCTATCCTAGAACTCATTGAGTAGCCTCAGCTGGCCTTAAACTTGCAGAGATTCAACTGCCTGAGTGCTGGGATTATTAAAGTTGTGTGCCACCCCTGCTGGCACTAATAAGACTTTTGTGTGTTTTGTTTTTGTGAAGTCTGCTGAAATCCCATATTCATTAATTGGGTAAATATTTTTCCCAACAAAATTTGACATTTATTTTAAAACTATAGTTTATTTGCCCCTGAGAATTAAACTGATCTACACAAAGAACTCTTGTAATTTTGTTTTTGTTGGATAGCCTCTCTTAAAAGGGCTAGTTTAGAAAAAAAAAAGAAAAAAGTTTTGGGCCATCAAGATGGCGTAGTAGGTAAAGGTGCTTGCTCTCAACCCTGGCAATTTGAGTACAAGCCCTGGGACTCCTATGATGGAAGGAGATGAACTTCTGAAAGTTGTTCTGACTTCTCTGCATACATGCATACACAAAGAAGAATAAATGAATGTGATTCACTATACATAAATCTAAGAATGTGGGGCTGGAGAGATTAAGTGATTAAGAATGCTTGCCATTCCTTTGTCACGAGGACTGGAGGTAGAATCCTAGCACCCATATTGGGTGGCAAACAAATGTGCTTAAGTCCAGCTCCAGGGGATCCAATGCCATCTTCTGGGCCCAAAATTGTGGGCATACATTTATAAAAACACACAGACAAATAATGGTAACAGTGAATAAAGACTAATGTCTTAATGGTTTAAATGTCTCCATTTTTGTGAATTCAATCAGTACTCTTGTTTTCTTACCAACCTTGTGAAATTAGTTGGATACTTAATCCTTTTTAAGCTTAATTCTTCTAACAAGTAAAATTAAGACAGCGTAAAATTAATGTGCTTACTATTTTTTTGCATGTGCTTAATGTTTTGGATTTGTTTGTTTGTTTTTCCCCATGATAGGGTTTCTCCATGTAATAGCCCTGGCTTACCTGGAACTCTCTTTGTAAACCATGCTAGAGTTGAACTCACAGAGGTCCTTCTTTCTGCTACTACCTCTTTGGTGCTGGGATTAAAGGAGTGGGCCACTACTGCCCAGCAATGTTTTGGATTTTTAAAAGATTTATTTGTTTTTGTGTGTATGATTTTGCTTCCATGTATGTGTGTGTGCCACATGTATGCCTGGTGCCCTTGGAGGTCAAAACACAGCGCCTTAGATCCCCTGGAACTGAAGTTAGAAATGGTTGTAAGCCACCCTGTGAGTGTTGGAAACCAAACTTGGGTCCTCTGCAAGAGCATTAAGTTTCCTAATCAGTGCTCCAGCTCCCTATTAATTTTTTGCTTGGGATTGGGGTACACATGCACACTTCATGTGTAGAGTCAGAAGTTCATTCTCTGATAATACAATATGGGTCATCTCTTTTGAGACAGTCTCCCTATATATAGGTCTAGGTTTTCTGGGATTAATTGTGTAGCCTAGGCTTGCCTCTAATTGGCAGTGCTCTGACTTCTGCTTCTTGGATGCTGGAGTTTACAAATGTATGTCATCTTGCTTTGTCTTTTTTCTTTAAAAATTTTTTTCCTTTTTTTTTTGTTTGTTTGGTTTTTTTTTGTTGTTGTTGTTGTAGTTTTTTTGTCTTGTTTTGTGTTTTAAGACCAGGTCTGTGTAAGGGTCTGGGCTGTCCTGGAGCACCCTGTGTAGTAGACCAGGCTGGCCTCGAACTCACAGAGATCCTCCTGCCTCTGCCTCCCAAGTGCTGGGATTAAAGGCCTGTGCCACCACACCCAAATCTTAAATATTTTTAAAAATTGTTTTTATTATTTTTATGTATAAGAGTGTCCTGGTACCCAGATCTCTTGGAACTAAGGCTATATAGATGGTTGGTTGTGAGCTTATATGTGGGTGCTGTGTCTTCTGAAATAGCAGTCAGTGTTCTTAACCACTGAGGCATCTCTCCAGCCCCTTACTTTAAAAATGTTACAGTACTGACTGCTCAACACAATGCTTCATGCTTGTTTGAAAGTACATAGCACTGATCTATGTCTCCCGTCTCTACTAGTCTTTTCTCTTTTTAAAAAAGTAGACTGAGGAGGGATAGCTCAGTTGTTAATGGCTAGGCTCACAACCAAAAATATAAAGAAGTAGACTGAAAAAGAATATATAATTCTTTATCAGATTAAAAAGTCAAAAGTATTTTATTAATGTTTTTGTTCTTTGGATATTTCTTAGTAAGTTTTATTTAACTTCAGGTGAGCTGCAGAAAGCCATTGACTTGTTCACTGACGCCATCAAGCTAAACCCTCGATTGGCTATTCTGTATGCAAAGAGAGCCAGGTAAGAACACTTAAGTACAAAAGTACCTTTTGTAGACTTTTTATAATCCTTTGTTTATTCTGTAGAAATAAATTCTGTAGAAATCTCAGGTTTTTCTTAATATTACGTTCATTTTTTAGTGTCTTCGTCAAATTACAGAAGCCAAATGCTGCCATTCGAGACTGTGACAGAGCCATTGAAATAAACCCTGATTCAGCTCAGCCATACAAGTGGCGAGGGAAAGCACACAGGTAAATGAGCAAAGAGGTCTGGGGAAATAGCTTAGCTGTTACAGTGCTTGGAGGACTGAGTTTGACCTATAGAACTCATGATTTAAAAAGCTGGATGTTACTGGTTAGTGGTGCTGCACACCTTTAATCCCGGCACTCAGAGGCAGAGACAGTGGATCTCTGAATTCATGCCTGGTCCACAGAGTGAGTTACAGGACAGCCAAGGCTATACATTTTCAGAAACCCTGTCTTGAGGGGGGGGAAAGAGTCAAAGAGAGAAGATCCTATATTGAATACACAAGCCTGAACTTCTTTATTCATTACTGGGAACTTTCAAAAAAAAAAGAAAATCTAGATAAAAAGGCAGTTTCACCCAGTCTAGTAGTCATTTCTAGTGGTAAAACTTAGTGCTTGATATGCCTTAGGGAAGTCCAGTGACTTTCAGGTAGATTGAAAAGCTGGTGTAGGTCAAATGTAAATAGAGATGAGAATGGGAGTTCTTTCGTTTTTGTTTGTTTTAACATTTATTTACTTATTATATAACAGTATTCTGCTTACATGTATGTCTGCACACCAGAAGAGGGCACCAGATCACATTATATATGGTTGTGAGCCACCATGTGGTTGCTGGGAATTGAACTTAGGACCTCTGGAAGAGCAAATAATACCTCTGAGCCATCTCTCCAGCCCTTGTTTTTTGCTTTTCAAGACAGGGTTTCTTTATGAAGCAGTGCTGGCTATCTTGGAACTCACTTTGTGGACCAGGCTGGCCTCAACCTCACGGAGATCCACTTGCCTCTTCCTCCCAAGTGCTGGGATCCAAGGCATGGTGCCACCACAGCCTAGAGAGAAGGGATGTTCTTTTCACAAATGTGTTAAATGACCCACAGTAGTGATTTTTATGAAGGGAAGTCAAAGAGAAAAGGGAAAGGTTGAAAAAAATATATATATTAATGCTGTGTAAGTCCAGTAGATACCCACATGTTGTTGGTTTCTTTGAAGTTAGCCACTAGTCCTCAAGTGGTTATTTGCTGTCTAGTACCAACATGGACTAATCTTGTACACTGACTGGTAGGAGACTAGAATAAACCAATTTTTCTAAGAAACCATAGTTCATTTTTGTGAACACTAAAAGTTGCCTGGTAGGGTATACTTACTGCTTCTGTTACAGAAATAATCTTTATAAATTCATGATTTGAATGAAGTTGACTTTATGCTGAGATTTTCAATTTAAAATTAAATGTTTGCCTTTTAAGTCTTTGTCCTTATGTGATTTTCTAAACCTATCACATTAACAGTGTTTCATAGTTACTAACTTAGCATTGCACACCCTCCAAATAAACTGTAGAGGTTTTCTTGGCATTCGGTTGTCTTTAAGAATATAGCCCATTTAAAATATGTGGCTAAGGGCTGGAGAGGTGGCTCAGAGGTTAAGAGCACTGACTGCTCTTCCAGAGGATCTGAGTTCAATTCCCAGCAACCACATGGTGGCTCACAACCATCCGTAATGAGATCTGGTGCCCTCTTCTGGCCTGCAGGGACACATGTAGACAGAACACTGTATACATAATAAATAAATATTTAAAAAAAAATGTGGGTAAAACAAAATATTTAGAAAGATAATTTCAAGTTTTGTGTTTGTGTTGTGAATGTGATAGTCTCATTTCTGTTTATATTTGGGTTTAGGCTTTGCTTTATCAGTTTTTATTGCATTTATCTTGAGAGGGTGGCAGTATCTCATATCATGATATACATGGTCTCCATCTCCGCCCTGGTATTTTAGTTCTGAGTACTGGTTTTGATTGTTTTCTCAATAAAGCAGGCACATGTGCATGGCTTTCACCTTCAGGCCTACATAGAACATACCATGTGAAATGTCTTTCATGTAGAAAATTATTGCTTTACCTCCTTCTTTTAAATACATCAGAATTATTGTATAAATTTCAGTTCCTTCAGGTTTTTAGAAAGTTAACCATCAAAGTAACACAGTGCTTAAATTGGTGATAAAAATTTGTAGTTAATAGTTAAGTGAAAACTTTTCTGTTACTCTGCATTTTTAAGTGGTTCTTCCAATGAGTTTACATCTATTTCAGACTCCTGGGTCACTGGGAAGAAGCAGCTCATGATCTTGCCCTTGCCTGTAAACTGGATTATGATGAGGATGCCAGTGCAATGCTGAAAGAAGTTCAACCTCGGGTATGTCAGAACATTACGTAAGACTCCATGGCTTTGCACTTGGTCTGAAAAAACAGGTGATGAAGCATGTAGAGGTTAAAGCTGCGTGGACACATCATTAGTATGTCATGTTTCCATTTTGAACACTGTTAGAGAATAGGCTGTATGACTTTTCTGCAAGTGGAATAACACACAAAATCAGAAAGGTGTAGTACACACGCCATAATCCCAAAACTTGGGAGATAGAAGCAAGCAGATCTCTGTGGGTTCTGGCTATATAAAGAGACACTGTTTCAAAAAAAAAGTAACTGAACACCGTAAAATGTAACACAGGGTTATGTTTGATACCTGCCTCTCCTTACATCATAGGTGTGTGCAAAGGAGGAAGACCTCTCTGAGGTGAATTTCAAGTTCAGTTTTTGTTTATTTTGTTTTTTGAGTCTTTATTACTGATAAATTTTGCTTTTTGAGACAGGGTTTCTCTGTGTGTAGCTCTAGCTCTTCTGGAACTCCGTTTGTGTAGACCAGGCTGGCCTAGAACTAGCAGAGATATGCCTTTCTCTGCCTCCCAAGTGCTGGGATTAAAGGTATGTGCCACCACTGGCCCCCAAAAGATTTTTTTTTTTTAAATGAAAATGTTTGATCCAAAAACTATAGAACGTATATGTACAAGTCTTTTGTTTTGCCCCTAAGACAGAATCTCACTGTGTAGACCTGGCTGTTCTGGAACCCACTGTCCTCAAACATAGAGATGACCTGCCTCTTCCTCCCATGTGCTGGGATTAAAGACGGGCACCACCCTCCCCAGCTTTTTGAAATTTTTATTACTGTAAACTTAGCAAACTAGTTGTTGAAAATATTCTAAAACGTAAAGTTATTAATAATTGTATAGACACTAAAGTAACATTTGAATAGCAACTATTCATCTCCAACGTATTTGAAAGGCCTGTTTCTGCTCCCCACCCCCACCCCTTTTTGGGTGCTTCTAGGGGTTAAATTCACGGCCTTGTGTGTATTAATCATGCATTTACCACAAAACTATACCCCAGGATCCAAGACGAATCGTTTCTGGCATATCCCCCATCTGTTTACAGCATTGTCTTTATTTTATGTGTGTGGTGTTTTGACTGCATGTGTGTCAGGGTACCATGTTCCTGCAGTGCCTTCAGTGGGTAGAAGAGGACATTTGGGTTGTCTGAAACTAGAGTTAAAGACAGTTGTAAGCTGCTGTGTGGTTCATAAAAATCAAACCCAGGTCCTCTGCAAGAGAAACCAGTGTTCTTAACCATTGAGCAGTCTTTCCAGCTCCACCTAGCCCCCATTTCATAGACAAGGAACTTTAAATATAGGCAGACTATAGCAAAAACTTGGTATGTGTTTTGAGTATCTGCCTTCCTGTGGCAGACATTTTTCATGATAGTTTTTTTGCTGACTGATATGTGACTTGTGAGTCATTAGTGCTATATAGTAGGTAGAAGCCTTCAAGTAAGAATTGTCCTAAAATTTGTAATGTATTTATCCTTGAGCTTTGTCATCTGTTTGAGATTAGACATTTTCTCTTAAACTGTATATCCTATACTCTTCATTTCACTCAACATATTTTCATTTATTTTACATACCGACCTTTGTTTCCCCTCTTCTCCTCCCCTCTTCCCCCCTTTGCTCTTTTTTGTTTGTTTCATTGTGTGTAATGCACTTGACATTGCTTTTAAAGCCTGGCTTTATGTTTGGTCATTTTTAATGAGTTCACTAGCTTGTGTTAATTATACATAATAATGGTTTTCATTTACATATTGTCTTAGAGTTTCTGTTGCTCTGAAGAGACCATGATGACAGCAACTCTTATAATGGAAAACGTTTAATTGGGGACATGGCAGCATAGAAGCAGACATGGTGCTAGAGAAGGAGCTGAGAATTCTACATTTTATCCGCAGGCAACAGAAAGGGAACTGTGTCACTGGGTGTAGTTTGAGCACATGGACCTCAGAGCCCACCCCTACAGTGATACACTTCCTCTCTTCCTAATAGTGCCACTCCCTGTGGGCTTATGAGATCAAATTACATTCAAACTACCACACATGTACCTGATACCTTTTGATCATTCTTGTTTCCCATTTCTCTTTCCCAGTCTCCCCCTCCAGCTAGTTTCTCTTTCCCCTTACACTTTCATGGCTTTTTCTTTTTGACCCTTTGAATTTTATTAGGATTTCCTTATAGGAGCTGTGCTATACAACTGAGGAAGTGTCTCTTCCTCATCAACCTTGAGGTACCAGTAGCTCTTCAAAGTGGTATGGAACCTCCTCAGTCGCCCTCCAGCTTCCATGAGTTAGGTTCTTTTTCTGTAAGGTGTCTCTGTCATTTCTTAGAGCTATATAGTAAAGAAGTCACTATTAGAATAAGGAACTCTTTTTGTGTTTTTCAAGACAGGGTTTCTCTGTATTGCTTTGGAGCCTGTCCTGAACTCGCTCAGTAGACCAGGCTGGTCTTGAACTCACAGATATCCGCCTGCCTCTGCCTCCTGAGGGCTGCCATTCAAAGCGTGTGTCATCAACGCCACTCTGGAAGAAGGAACTCTTAACAAAACTTCTTCACTTGACTTTATCAGACATTTCAGGCAAATTTATTTCCTGTGGTTCTTCTTTCTAGGCACAAAAAATTGCTGAACATCGGAGAAAGTATGAGCGCAAACGTGAAGAGCGAGAGATAAAAGAAAGAATAGAAAGGGTGAAGAAGGCTCGAGAGGAGCATGAGAGAGCCCAAAGGGTAAATTGCTGTAGCTAACCCAGTAGATGAGACCTCAGGACACTGTTCTAATTCTCTCTTTCCATGATGGCTGCAGCATATGGGGTGACAGCCCTCCACAAGAGTCTCCTTTCATTCTGTCCTTTCTGTTTTTAGTTTCTAAGGTTATATGAGCTTGCATTTCACCAACTTACATTCATTTTTTTAAATTTGTAAATTTGGGCCAAGAGTATAATTTACAGCAGGGCAACCCTTTCCCCCATCCAAACTCAAAATTTCCTGGCCAGGTTAATTAAATTTTGTGTGGGTACTAGTCCTTCCCCATAGGATTCTTCCCCTGTGGTTTTTTTTTGTTGTTGTTGTTGTTTTTTTGTTTTGTTTTGTTTTTTTATGATTCCTAACTTTCCAGCTGTAGATTCATGACTATCAAAAAAGATTCTAGCTGTGCATCTATAATCCCAGCATTCTAGATGCTGAATGGGGGGGGGTACTTTTAGTTTAAAGTCATCTTTGGCTATATAGTCGTATCTCAAGAGGAAAAAATAAGTTTCTTTCTTTTTTTTTTAAATAATTATACAGTTGTATTGTAGAAATGTAGAGAGAGATTTTTGGTGGTTTTCCCAGTATTGTTAATACTCTCCTTGTTTTTCCCCATGTACCTTTGTATAATAATGTTGTGTGACAAGAATTTTCCTGGGGAGATGCTAGACACATGTCTACTTACCCCAGGAGGGAGTCCACAACAGACCTAAGTATGGATACAAAGTCCAATTTGGTGAACCCTGAGTTTTATTTAGGTTACTTACAGGAATGGATGAGGGGTTACTTATAGGAGAATAATGACTTAGAGACAGCTGCATCACCAAAGCCCACCCCGCATGGGTGACAGCTCACAAAAAGCTGGGAACCTGGAGCACACAGTATAGCCTCTGGTCAATTTCAGAGACTAAAGGTATTTTGAGTTGTGTAAACAGCTTCCCTACAGGGTTTACTGTTTCAATTCTGGAGGAAACAATTGGTTTTGTCAGTTGTAGTCTACTTGTTTCTAGCATTGCTGAAAGGACATGTAGCTATATAGCTATATATAAGTAAGTCTTAATTTGGGGGTCATTTAATAAGCATCATACTGTATATATAATGTATGTATTTGTCATGGTTTATAAAAATATACCTATATGTATATATTTATTTGGTTTCCTTCTCTTGTGTCCTGGGGATTGAACTGGGACCTCACACATGTGAGGCAAGAGCTGTACTACTGGGTTACAGTCTTACATTGATGATGGTTTCTAACTGGGTATGAAGGTAGGTTCTAATTGGCCATTCTTTGTTCTTAAAAACAGCTCAGGAAGCCTTCTTCAGTGTACTTTTACATTTTTGCTGTAAGAATGTAGAAGAGATGAACCTAGGAAGTAATCTAGACATGGCCTTTCATTTTGGAGTTTTAAAACAAGTGAGAATTCATAGCTTACATAAGTAGAAGCATATGTGCTTTAACTTTTCAGGGAGGTAAAATGCCAGAAATCATTATTAAAATAAGCCCCAGGGGTTGTCGGAAGTGGTTCATCTGTTTGTTGAACCTTATCATTCTGTCTTCTGTTTTATTTTTTGATTTTGATTTCCTGAATTTCTGTTGAAGGTTTCGGTATTGGGGTAAAAAGCTTTCTTTGTTCTTGTTTTTCTACTGTATTATAATTTGTTTTCATTTTGTCTTCAAGGAAGAAGAAGCCAGAAGACAGTCTGGAGCTCAGTATGGCTCTTTTCCAGGTATTTTAAAGGAAAACCTCTTAGTATAATAAATAAGCTATCTCCTGATTTTGAAGCCCAGGTGTGTTTATATATGGGGAGAGGTAGTTCTTGAAACTCCAAAGAATGTTAAACTTTTTTTTTTTTTTAAGATTTTATTTATTATGCATACAACATTTTGCTTCCATATATATCTGCACACCAGAAGAGGGCACCAGATCTCATAACGGATGGTTGTGAGCCACCATGTGGTTGCTGGGAATTGAACTCAGGACCTCTGAAAGAGCAGTCAGTGCTCTTAACCTCTGAGCCATCTCTCCAGCCCTGAATGTTAATCTTTATAAAGTTCATTTTCATTAACAGTTTTTTGTTAGTGGAATAAAAACATTTTCCCCCTATATTTTCATTTATAATATGTTTTAAGAAAAGTTAATAGCTGTTGATTGCTCAGTATTTTACTCCAACTAATTTATTATAATGTAATCTACTTACATAATCAGTAAGATTATGTCCTGTTACATGTGATAATATTTATATTCATGGGGATACTGCCTAAAGACATAGGGCTAGCAGAGTAATTATGCTGCACACCTTTAATTGGAGCACTCAGGAGGCAGAGGCAGGTGGATCTCTGTGAGTTTGAGGCCAGCCTGGTCTACAAAGCAAGTTCCAGGACAGCCAGGGCTACACTGAGAAACCCTGTCTTAAAAACAAATAGTTAAAAAAAGTAATGAATATACGTGATGTATATGTATATAGGTATATATGTAATACATGCAGACAAAATACTCCTAAAATACAAAACTTAAAAAGAAAGAGAATTTGGGCATGTAAGTATTTTAAGTTCAGTATGAAAGAGAATATGGCCAGGAGTGGTGGCTTGTTCTAGAATATTATTTTAAGGTGTGTTACTTTTGTTTATGCTGTGAAACATTTAATGAGGTGAAGATGTGTTGCTTTTGTTTATGCTGCATTTGTTTAACTCTTTGAAGTTGTGATTCTTTGCATGTCTAAAACACCTGATTGGTCTAATAAAGAGCTGAATGGGCCATTGGTGAAACAGGAGATAGGATAGGTGGTGCTGGCAGGCAGAGAATAAATAGAAGGAGAAATCTGGGAGGAGAGAAGGATGCTAGGGAGAAGCCCCCCAGGCAGGTATGGAGTAAGAGTTTTCACAGAAGTAACAGAAAGTTAAAAGCCCAGAGGCCAAAGGTAGACAGGCTAATTTAAGAAAAGCTGGCAAGAAACAAGCCAAGCAAAGGCTGGTCTCTCCATATGTGATTTATTTGGGAGCTGGATGGTGGTCTCCCCAAAAGAACCAAAGACCAAACGAGTAAAAACCAAACAATAACATTTTGGCATTTCAGTGTAGGGCTAGAGTAAAAGAAAATCCAAATACAGTGGTTCGTGCTTTTAATCTCAGCACTCAGGGGGCAGAGGCAGCCAGATCTCTGTGTGTTCAAGGTCAGCCAGAGCTACACAGAGAAACCCTGTCTTAAAAATGTCTTGAAAATCCAGAGAGAAAGAATATGCCCCTCCTGTCTCTGTCTTTATGTCGTGTGTCGTCTATTCCCCCCCCCACCGTCCCATTGTTGTCTCCCCCCCACTCTCCCCCTTCCCTGCTTTGTCCCTCTTCCTCTCTCATTTTTTAAGAGTTCTTTGGGTCCCCTGGACTTTGAATTAACAGTTAATAGTTGTGAGCCTTCCAAAGTGAATGCTGTAAACTGAACTCTTTCTTTTTTTCAAAGAGCAACAAGCACTTCTAACTACTGAGCTAACCGTCTAGGTCCTCTTATTCTTTCTTGCAAATGTTCCATAATCAGAAATTAATATCAAAACAAAGGTTTTGAGTGTTAGCAAAGTACTCATGTTCAGATAGGTGTGAGAAGGCAAAGAAACTGAGAAAATAGTTTTTGGTTTTTTTTTTTTTTAAGATTTTATTTATTATGTATACAACATTCTGCTTCCATGTATATCTACACACCAGAAGAGGGCACCAGATGTCATAACAAATGTTGTGAGCCACCATTTTGCTGCCTAAAAGAGGGAGTGTGAAGTTTATATAAACAATATGCTTCTTAAAATTGGATTTTGTTTGCGTAGTAAAGGCTGTCTTCTACTTTGTGGTAACTGGTTTTCACTCAAAGAAAATTTAGGCACCAGTTTATGCTTACATACCATTGGGACAACCATTTATTTCAAAGCTACAAAATATAACTTATCTGGGCAGTGGTGGCAAAGGCAGGCAGATTTTTGTGAGTTTGAGGCCAGCCTGGTTTACAGAGCAAATTTTCCAGGACAGCCAGGGATACACAGAGAAACCCTGTTTCAAAAAAGTAAACCAAAAAGGAAAAGAACATGCAACATGTTCATCAGTGTTAAAAAGATTGAAAAATTATAGCTCATAGCTAGCTTCTAGCTTAAAATAAATATCTGATCACCAGTTTGCTTTATTATAAAGCTTTATTGATATGAACTAATACTAGATACAGCTCTTCTCTGTGCATTCTTGTATCTAATTTAGCAAGCCTTGTTTCAGTAATTTTTTCATGGGAAGGAACTGATCTTTGAGAGCCCGTGAGAACAAACTGCAGAGAAGCTTAGAAGTTTGTTTTTCCTATCCCCTGCCTATGGTTACTAGTGCTTATAGTTTGATATATTGTTGAGCATGACAAATGACTGTTCATTGTGTTTACTTATTACAGCTTTGTCATGATTCTGTGTCTGTAGAATACATTAATATTACGGAGTTTTCTCTTTAGGATGCCCTATTTTGGCATAATTGTCATTTCAGAGTGTCTCCAGTAGAGGTTTTTTATTATACAGAAATAGAGGAGTTGGAGAGATGATGCTTCAGATGTTAAGAGTGCATGCTCTATCCGGGTGTTGGTGGCACATGCCTTTAATCCCGGCACAGGCAGGCGGATCTCTGTGAGTTCAAGGCCAACCTGGTCTACAGAGCGAGTTCCAGGACAACTTCTAAAGCAATACAGAGAAACCCTGTCTTGATAAACAAACAAAAAGAGTGCATGCTGTGCAGTCATGAGGAGAGGAGTTCAGATCATGCATTCAAATAATAAACTAGGCAGCAGTTAGCCAGGACTCCAGTTCCAAGGGATCTAATGCCCTCTCTGGTGTCAGGGTTCACTTGGGCACACCCATATTCATAGACAAATGGAATCTTTGAAAAATAGAAGTAGAAAATAACGTGGTTTTACAATTTAATAGTGTGCTTAGAAGAATGAAGTTTTTTTGCTAGAGAATTACTCTAGAAATGATCACTAGGAGTGCATATTAGCTGTGCAAATTCTGCCAAATGTAGTGATATGTGCCTGTAATCGTGTTAGGGATTAGAAGGACTGCCATGAATTTGAGGGTAATCTGGGCTACATAGGTGAGACCTCACCTAAACAGAACACACCCCCTCCCTCTTTTTTTTTTAATTGTATGTTATAATTTTTAAAGATTTTGATAGTTTAGAATGGGACTCATAAATACCACCATAAATTCACCACCTGTCATCTCAGATGGCCCTGGCTAGTTTTATATCAACTTGACACAAGCTAGAGTCACCTGAAAAGAGGGAACCTCAATTGAGAGAGTGCCTTTGTAAGATCCAGATGTGGGGTGTTTTCTTAGTGATTGATGGGAGAGGGTCCAGCCCTTTATGTGTGGTGCTGTCTATCTTTGAGCTGGTGATTCTGGGTTCTATAAGAAAGGCTGTGCAAGCCATGCTGAGGAAGCCAATAAACAGCACCGTCCATGGCTTCTGTCTCCAGGTTCCTGCCCTGTTTGAGTTCCTAACCTGACCACCTTCAGTGATAAACAGTGATGTGGAAGTGTAAGCCAAATAAACCCTTTTCTCCCCAACTTGCTTTTGGTTATGGTTTTTCAACACAGCAATAGTAACCCTAACTAAGACACAGACTCGAGGAGGTGGAGGCTGTAGGTTCAGGATTTCTAGGCCAGCTTCACCTACAGAGCAAGTTTTAGGCCAGCCCAGGCTCTACAAGACTTCTCATCACTCAATAAACTAAAAAGAGAAAGAATAAATTAATAAATTTTTTGTTACCCATATTTTAGGTAAGACTCGAGGCATAACTGCTCTAGATAAATGTCAAAACTAAATAAAACAAGCTTAGATTGACAGGAATTAAATTGAAACAGACAAATAATACTCAGGTGTGAAAAATTCAAAGATGATTGAGCCAGCATGGTCATGTATACCTGCAGTCTTAGCATTGAGAATGCAGAGGGAGGAAATCAATTCAGGGCAGCCTGGTCAACGCATAACATTCATTGCAAGTTCAAGGACACGTTCTCTGTATTGAAACACCTCATCCCTCTCCCACCACCCCAAACAAAAGAAAAAAACAATGTCATACCTGGCATTAATGTTTTGGGAGGATCAGCACATGTTGATTCTTTATTTTTAAGGCAAGATTAGTTTTGTTGAACAGTTTTAAGTAATGAAAAACAAGTACAGAAAGGAGAAAAGTCTGATTTTTCATTTGCTTTTAGGAAAAATTAGAAGTTATACCTGATAGCCTACTGTGTTGAGAATAGACTGTGCTGACTTCCCAGGGGTGTCCTTTTAACTCACGTGCACACTTGAATATTGTAGAGTTTCAATAGAAACTTGCTGATGTCCTTAATTATTTCCTTTATCCTTGTAGGTGGTTTTCCTGGGGGAATGCCTGGTAATTTTCCTGGAGGAATGCCTGGCATGGGAGGAGGCATGCCTGGAATGGCAGGAATGCCTGGACTCAATGAAATCCTCAGTGACCCAGAGGTTCTTGCGGCCATGCAGGTAAAGTTTGGAAGAACAAAGTTGGGCTTCGATCATTAAAGCTTTCCTTTTCTACTTACATGTGATGACAGCACACTTTGCTATTTTTCCTCCTAGTTATCAATTAACTAATTTTGCAGTCTGGCATTTTTCTAAATTTAGATGAATTTTTTAAAGATTTGTCTTGCTGGGTGCTGCTGGCTCAAACCTTTAATGCCAGCACTCGGTAGGCAGAGGCAGGCAGATCTCTGTGAGTTCAAGGACAGCTAGCCTATACATCTCTGTCTCCAAAAAGAAAGGTTTATTTTTACTCTATGTCTATGAACATTTATTTGCATGTCATTATATGCATGTATATATCATTATATGCATGACTCTTGGAGGTCAGAAGAGGGCATCAGATCCCCTTTAGCCAGCATTACAGCCCGCTAACTGAGTCACCATGTGGGTGCTGGGAACCCAAACCAGCTCCTCTGCAAGAGCAACCAGTGCTCTTAGCCATTGAGTCCTTTCTCCAGCCTCTATTTTCTGTGTATATGTATGTGCTTGTGTAGTTATGCATGCCAGATGTGTTCAGGTATAGAGTACATACTGCCAGATCCCCCTGGAGTTGGAATTACAGGCTGTTCATTGTAAGCTACCTGGTGCCTGGCATAGGTGCCGAGAACCAAACTCAGGTCCTCTGGAAGAGCAGCAGGTATCCTTATGTTGTGTGATTGTGTTGTTTCAAATAAAAGCTTGCTTGGCGTCTGAGAAGCAGGGGAGCAGCCAGTGACTTCCTACCTCTTCTGTTTTCTTCCTCCAAAAGGGCCAAGATCCTCTCTCAGCCCTACCTTACTACTTCCTGTCTCTATCTATCTATAGTCCTCCAAACCTCCATGGTTAATTTTGGTCAGCTAGTGGCTGGCTCTGCCCTCTGACTCCAAGCAAGCTTTGTCACAACACAATCAAAATATCACACACCACCATTAACTGTTGAACCACCTTACAGGTTACGTTTTTGAAAGTTCATTTTAAGAATTAGCTATTCGTGTTTTTTTGTATCAGTGTTAAAGTGCTTTCCTTTTCATTATTTTTAGTTCAAGTTTCAGAATTAAACTTGACTTGAGCTTGGGTACTTTGAAGAAATTGCTAACCTGGTATATCAAATATGGCTGAAGCATATTACACTGGTTTGCTATTAGGGCATTTAGTATTCTAAAACTTACCTCTTTATTTAAAACATGTTTTAAATTTGAGATTTAGAATACTAAACTTAGTCCAGTGGGTACTTTAAGTAAGTTACCAAACCCAGACATTGCCAGGTGGTGGTGTGCATGCCTTTAATCCCAGCACTCAGATGCAGGCTGATCTCTGTGAGCCCCAGGTCAGCCTCATCTATAGAGCTAGTTGAGAACAGCCAGATCTACACAGAGAAAACCCTGTCTCAAAAAAAATCAAAAAAAAAGAAAGAAAGAAAAGAAAGCACCATACATACCTAAATAAATTCAATGTACCTTACCTCGGTCTTTTCTTTTTCTTCAGGATCCAGAAGTCATGGTGGCTTTCCAGGATGTGGCCCAGAACCCAGCAAATATGTCAAAATATCAGAGCAACCCAAAGGTTATGAATCTCATCAGTAAATTGTCAGCCAAGTTTGGAGGTCAAGCATAATGTCATAACAATGCTGAATGAAGAGCAGCTTAGCTCACTTACTGGATGTTGCAATAATACAAACCAGTGTACCTCTGACCTCATCCGGAGAGCTGGGGTGCTTCGAAGATAATCCAGTCCCTTCCTTTCTGCATCAAATGCGGCTGAAGCATTTTACAGTGGTTTGCCATTAGGGTCTTCATTCAGATAATGTTTTCCTATTAGGAATTACAAACTTAAAACATTTTTCAACCTTAAACATATTTTTAAAAATTTAGGGGGTGTTAATTCCTACATTTTTCTTTACTAATCTTTTTGGGGTTTTCCTTTGAATTACTGGGCAAGGAAGCTGAATATGGTCGACTTACTGCTCTCATGAATGGAAATAAAGATTTGTTAGTGGGAAGCAAATAAAACCCATTTAAATTGATTGAGTTGGACATACGGTTACTGAAACATCTTGATTTGTCTTTCTTTAGTGTTTAATTTCAAAATGATCTATTTCAGTGAATCTCTTGGGACCACCAGTATTTGGATTTGACCTGGGTAGGACTGAAGTGTTGGATAGAGCAGCAGCAACTCCGAGGTTTTGGTTGACCTTGTGTAAGCTGCATTCAAATCTTACACTGAGCTGCAGGGACGATTTTTGTTTTTATTATTTTTAAGTGTTACAGTGGACTTACAATATTGAGTTCTGCCATTGTCCACTGTTTGAAGTAAATGTTCCATGTCATTCTCATATAGAGGAAAAAATGCTTTCTATGTTTGTCAAAAATTGCCTTTCTTATTAGAAATACCTGTCTGCTTGCCCTCCTTAATCATCTTGAACTAAAGATAGTGACTTTTCGCTAATATCCTCACTTCTGTCACTCAGCATAATTGTGGGAAGTATATTTATTGCTAGTTTAATTTCATATCTAGCACATAGGGTAATTATAGGGCCATACCCGTAACAGCTGTGGTGTCTTACTTGGCCATGGGGTTGCTTGTTTAAATATTGAACTTTTACACTTGTGAACTCCTTTCACATCAGAAGTCATTGGAAAGAAGGATTCCCTTTGGTTGTAGGTATGCTTATGAAATTGAGAAACAATTTCAATTTTAAAGTTCATGTTGAAGTATACATCTTTGTATTTTGAAGAGTTTCATTGTTTACATATAATGAAAGATTCATTTGTCCTATTTAGCTCTTAAATACTTAGATGTATTTAATGCCTGTTTTCTCTTCTGCTGCAAGGATAAAGAAAACCATAAATCCAGAGTCCATATTTAAATTAGCACATATCTGAAATCATATATTGATGCAGGTTTTAACTGCTTCATACAGCAGACACTGATGCATCTTGTTACATGTAAGAAAAAGCTGTATTTGAACAGAGCATGCGTATAAAGTCCTTGAAAAACATCACATATTCTTAAATTTGAACTTTGCACGGTGTTCTTTTTGTCCAAGTGTGTTTCATATTTTCCATGGTGTGCTGTGCATTATTGCTGAAGATCAGCTTCTCTTGGACTCTGGCTATATATCACCTGATTATATTCTAATACTGCAAATATTACTATAAATGGGTGAAATTGCTCTTCTGAAAACTGTGTCCTTTGGTTTTAGACTTCTGAGTTCCACAGATACAAAAACAAATACAGTCTTCTTCTCCCCTCTCCCCCAATAAGGACTCAGTATCATTTCTACACCAGAAATTTTGGGGTTTTTGGTTTTGTTTTTTGTTTTTTTTTTTTTTCCCACTAAAGATGCTATAAGGAAAATGCTATAAGAAGATAAAAGGGTTTTCTGCTTAAAGATAATGTGGTTGATATCCTAAAATGCTAAAATAAAACACGGTTTCAAACTGAATCTTGACCTTCCCAGTTTATTAGCATGGTACATTTGTTGTTATTGTTGCAATGATTACTGAAGTTTTGTAAGTACAGTGAGCTATGGATTGCTAAATATTAATAGAGACACACAATAGTTTAGTGGTTCACACATATCCCAGCACTTGAGGGGGTGAGGGAGGAGTCTAGTTTGAAGCCAATCTGGACTGTATAGCAAGACTTAAAAACTTGAAAATGGCCCCCTCTCACATTCACCTAAATTAATTCAGAGGTTTACTTTCTTTTGGTAGCTTCCAAGAAGTTAGCAGTTCTGCCATATATTGAAGTAAGTAACTTTTATGTGGGTCCAGAGAAGTTGCTCTGGTGTCTGTCTTAACACCTGAGGAAAGGGGAAGCATGGTCAGGGAGACAAATGTGGAGATGCTGATGATACATGGCATTAATAGCTATGTTTTCAAATCCCAGTGGAGACAGCTTCATAAAGGAGAAATGACTTCTGTTTTAGAAATTGGCTAATATCTAGGGGTAATGAACCTGAGTTAAACACATCACACCAGTAGAACTTGTTTCCAGGCACTGCTGTAATAAGTTCCTCTGATGATGCCGTAAATCCCAATAGGACAAGGTAAGTACCTTCATTGCTTTGCAATTTTATAGATGAAGAAACTGAAGCATTTTGATAGTTGCTCAGTCTAACATTTGTGGAGCAAGGATTTTCACAGACACACTTCTGGCTTCCTAGCTGTTTAATGAATCCCTTACTCTTATTACAGAACTTTGTGTTTGAGGGCCCATGTGTGCACTCAAGCAATAATTTTTTTGAGACAGAATTTCACTATGCAACTTTGGCTTGAAACTGAAACCCATTGTGTAGATCAAAGGCATGCACCACTGCCTGGCTATTGTGTTGTTTTGCTTGTTTTGTGGTGGTGATTTGGGCTTTTGCTATGTAACCCAGACTGGTGCCTGAATTCTTATCTTTGCCTCGGCCTCCCAACTACTAGTATTAGGACAATAGTGTGTCAGCATGCCTGGTTGCTGTTTTAAGAAATAGGATGCTGGGTGGTAGCAGCACACACCTTTAAACCCAGTATTCCAGAGGTAGAGGCAGTCAGATCTGAGTTCTAGACTAGCTTTTTCTACAGTGAGTTACAGGACAGCAAAGGCTACACAGAGAAACCCTGTCTAGGGGTGAGTTTGGTGTGTGTGTAGAAGTTGAAAACTAAAATGGACATTCAAATGAGTGATAAAATAAAATATTCAGTTATGTGTGCTGAATACAACATCACTATTCTCTGAATAGTAATGGGTGGCATAATTGAAGTTCTTGGTCTTTTTAAACTTAAGGTATAATTATAACCAGCAGCATATGCAACTAATATGGCTATGTGGTTGAGGCTGGAGAGATGGTTCAGTGTCAAGAGCACATCTTGCAAAGGACCTATATTCAGTTCCCAGGCACCAACCCATGTTGGGTAGTACACACACAGCTGCATGTGACTCCAGCTCCAGGTGGTTGTAGCCCTGTTGGCTTCCAAATGCACTGCACTAACATGCACAAATAGAAATACGTTTTGGCTTGAAGGGAAAACAAATACAATACCAACTTTTATTGTTTTTTTGTTTGTTTTTCGAGACAGTGTTTCTCTGTGGCTTTGGAGCCTGTCCTGCTCTGTAGACCAGGTTCGTCTGGAACTCACAGAGATCCGCCTGCCTCTGCCTCCCGAGTGCTGGGATTAAAGGTGTGCGCCACCAACGCCCAGTGAATAGAAAGTTTTGAAAGTTTGGACAATTCTTTGACACTTTGTATTGTGTCACAGTGGAAACTTAAAACTTACTGCGTTTTTCTTCTAGATTTATTTTTATGTGCATGAGTGCTTGTGTTTATGTGAGTGCATTTGATGCCCTCAGAGGACAAGACTGGATTTCCCTAGAACTGGATTACAGAGGGTTGTGCTGAGCCATCTATCCAACCTCAAATTGTCAGTTCAAGCAAATGTGCTAGAGTGATTGCCTACCATGCCTTAGCCCTCTGATTCCATATCCAGTGGCAGGGTTGGTGATGGGGTGTTGGAGGTGGCCAGATGAAGACAAAGGATGGAGCTGTTCACCTGTCACCATCTTAGCTGTGACCGTCTGTCTTGGAGGTGTGACTTTATTGTGACAGTTTCTAGAGTTTAGGCTGGCCTAATTCACCTCCATGGTACTTGGGCAGGGGCGGGTGTGGGGTTTGGTTTGAGACCCAGGATCTCAAGCCGTCTATGTAGCCAAAGGTGACTCAACTAATGATTCTTTTAACAAAATGTGTATGTCTCAGTGCTTCAGGAGCCCGTGGAGGTCAGATCCCCTAGAATTGTCAGTCGCCACCATGTGGAAGCTAGGTACTAAAGACTGCTCTTCTATAATGAGTTCCTCTGCAAGAGCAGTAGTCGCTTTTGTTTTGTTTTTTGTTTTTGTTTTTGTTTTTTTTGAGAAAGGGTTTCTCTGGGTAGTTTTGTAGACCAGGCTGGCCTCTGCCTCCCTCCTGAGTGTTGGATTTTAAGGTGTGCACCACCATCTCCCCGCTAAGAGCGGTAGAGTTTTTAACAGAGACAGCCCTCCAGTCCCTTGATCCTCTTTCCACTTTATGAGTGCTGGAATTACAGGTGTCTGTGGAGTGCTAAGCAAGCACTTTACAACTGAACTACGTCCTCAGTCTGCGAACATGTATTTTGTAAGGAATTGGGGTGCAGACGTCATTAGGGGCCTTTTTTTCCTGCGTTTTCTGTCAATAGGCATGACTAACCTTGATAGCTTGCTTGCAAACATAATGAGGAGCCAGGAACATGGGCAGGTGGCGCTCTGAGCATTGATTGTCCACGTCCGCCTAGCATCGTCCCGCCCCCTGCTCTTCCCGGACCAATCGGTATTGACGGACGGTCCTGGATCCTCCATACCCACATCCGCGGCTGTTCTCCCGGGCGACAGGGGGCAGCTTGTGACCCGGAAGTGCTTGTTGTGGAGGCAGGCGCGTCTGAGAGGTGGGGCTTGAGTCGCTCCTTTGAGGAGTCCTCACTGCGGGGCTGAGAGGAAAGTGTGGCGCTATGGCTTCGGTGTTGTCCTACGAAAGCCTGGTACACGCCGTGGCCGGAGCCGTGGTAAGGAGGGGTTTGGGGCTTTTCGAAGTCTGTCCTGGGATGGGGCCGGGAGATGAGCACGAGGGAAATGTGGAGGCTGAGTCTGTCACGACTGGGGCAAGGGCATAAACACAAAGTTGCTTCAAGAGTGAGGGTGAGGCCAGCACCCACCACCCTCCCTGCCCCTGCCCCTGCCCCTGCCCCTGCTCCTGCCCCTGCCGCACTCTCCCAGAGCCAGTCTGGACTAGCTCTCACAACTGTTCAGAGGGAATAAGACAGTTGCTGTTTTCTTCGCCATCCCTCTACCTCACCCTCACTGCACACAAACTTCTTTTACTGGTCCTGGTGTGAAGCTGGGGAGCTTAATGTAAACTTACTGACAGTCTGTTGTCACTTCTTACCGCAGGCAAGTGGCAATAGATGGTAGAATATCTCTGATGAACATTATTGCCAGGAAAAAGTTGTTTTTGTTGATTTTTAAAATCAAGATTGGTGTCATCCACTACATGTGTAGTGACTATGAGTTAAGAAGTGACGTTCCTCTTCTGGTTCTCTTCCTCAGACTGTTTCTCATGTCCTTCCTTAACTCCTGACCAACATTTACCTTTAGCCTTTTAGAAACACTGTAGACCATTACTGTCTGTTCAGTGGACCATTTCTGAACGCCCTGCCCCCCATATTTCTTCAGGGACCTCTCATGTTTCATAAAGAGGAATCTGAGTTTTTGAATTCCAGTTCTGTCATTTATTTACTAGGTAATTTGCAAAGCAGAAGAAATGATAGTTTTCTCCTAGACTCTTGAGACTGAGGTGTGGGACTATTACATGAAGTCTTATTCAAGAAGCCTTATTCATTCAAATCAACAAGAAAAGCCCTTCCCACATTATGAAAGAACTGGGGTGGAAGTTTGTTTGACGTGTTTTCAGTTGGTCACAGAGACCTGTGTGACTGGAGTGGAAATTCAAATGGGGATCAAATTATTCATGACTTTGTGTAGGAAAGAGTCAGCTGTTGAATTTACTAATTTACATTTCAAACCTGCTCTTCCAGGCTTCTCTGTAGAGAGTAGAGTGAGGAAGGCACAATATTCAGGCGAGAAATGGTTGTGGCTTATTCAAAGGTGGTAGAAAAAGTAGTAAGTGATCATTGACCTGAAATGTATTTATAAGAGCCACCAGAGTTTAGTGATAGGTTGGGTGTAGATTAGGTTTGGTTGTCTCTGACAAAATTTTGGCTCAAGGAACATGATGGGTCTTCCTCTTTCTCCTGAGTGAGTTGACAGTGGTTGGGAAGGCATGGGTTTGGGGGAAAAGATAAACTTGGTTATAGTTTTGAACTAGTTAAATTTGAAGTCCCTGAGAGTAGCCGATATTAAATTATTAACTTACCAAGACGTGAACATGGGCTAAGAAAAATGACAGTGAAGGAGTGGAAAATCAGGCTGACATTAAAGGTAGGGAAGCAAGTTTTGGATATAAAGAAAACTTGAGAGTTACTGGGGTAGGAGGAAACTGAAAAAGTGCTCTGCCAGCTGTTTGGAGAAAGTATTTCGGGAAGAAGTGTGTTGTCCAAGTGGGCCATCTACTGCCAGAAGGTCAAGTGAGGTGAGGACTGAGAACTAATTACTGGATTTTATAAAAATGATAAGTCCAGTGGTTAACTGAGAAGACCAGTTTTGGTGGATTGGTGGGCAAGGTGGAATGCAACAGAAAATAGGAAGAAGAAAAATCCTTGTTACTTTTTCTTTCTCATATCTCATGCCATTAGTTGAGTTCATTCTCTAGGCTGTATGCTTTTCTAGCTTCTAAGAATATAGAAACAAAGTCACTTTCTTCATTAATTGTTGGTTCCAGTGCAGAAGTCAGACAGTACTGGAGTAAGTGCTATTAAATCAGTAAGGATGGCAAGCATTTTTTAAAATATAAGGTGATAGATATTTTATGTATTATGTACATTCTCCGTCATAGCTGTTCAATACAACCATGGTGGTGTGGTGTGGAAGCAGCTGTAGACCATAAGTAAATTAATGGGCAGAGCTTTGTTTCCCATAGAGCTGTTGTCACACAGACAGTACATTGGTTTTGGCTCACAGACCAGTTTTCTGAGCCCTGTGATAAAGCATGACCATAGGCAGAGATGATATATATCTATTAATCTACAAAACACCATTTTCATTGATATATTGCCTATTTTTCTTCTAATTAAAATTTCACTTGAAGCCAGGCAGTGGTAGCATACACCTTTAATCCCAGTGCTGGCATTAAAGCAGGCAAGTCTCTTGAGTTTGAGGCTAGCCTGGTCTACAGAGTGAGTTCCAGGACAGCCAGGGCTACACAGAGAAACCCTGTCTCAAAAGAAGGAAAAAAAGTTTCAGTTGAAATTGTGCATCCTGATTTTGCTGTTTGCCCCCTAAATTATCTGTTATATGCTTTTATACGAATAATTCATTTTACTCTTGCTTTCTGTGAGGGAAGTAGTATTCATAGATAGGTAGGTAGGTAGGTAGATAGATGAAAAGTAGCTTTGTATGTTGTTTTGGTTTGGGTTATTTTGAAACAGGGTCTCACTGTGTAGCCCAGAATAGTCTCAAATTTGTAATCTTTTAGCCTCAAGCCCCCTAAATCCTTGGAATTAAAGGCATGTGCCACCTTAACCAGCTGTGTGTGTTTATGTGTGTGTGTAGCCTGAGCTGGACTTGAACTTGTGATCTTCCTGTCTTTTCCTGTTCAGATATCCTCCCAGTGTGTGTCACTACAACCGGCCATGTTTTATTGTTGTGCTGTGTGTTCTGTTTATTATTATTATTATTATTATTAATTAATTAATTATTCAACTGTCATGTCAAAGAGTTGTTTTCAAATTCTTAGCAGGCCTGTATATTAAGGTTAAATAACATAACCTGGTCTCTAAGCCATCAAGTGCCCTAAGTAGCTATGTGGCCTTGCTATGGCTATGCGGAATAACTTCCTACCCAAAGAGTAGAAGCAGTTGAATGATTGTTTAAGATGTTGACTTACAGTCTTTGAATTGTCATTTCTGGCTTGTTTGTGTAGGTCCTTCTAGGTTGTGCATTCTCCTACATCAGGTGAAATGCTACGTCAATATGCATACTTTCTTTTTTTCAATGCTGGGTATCAAACACAAAGCTTGGCATATACAACTAAGCACCCACTCTCCCATAGAGGTGTGCTCCCAGACCCAATGTACAATCATATTTTAAAAGTTAAATTACTAATTTTGAGATTTTTTAGTGCCATACCTTGGGATAATTACAGATAACTTTAAGTATCTAAAAACAAGAATTATAATGCTTTAGAAAGATGCTGTAACTTCAGTTGGTCATTATTATATGACATTCACTGACTTCAGATGTAAACAGTCAAAAAAAAAAAACCAAGTATAATTAGATTTATAATTTTATATTTTGGTTATCATCAGATCATCTTTGAAAGATTTAACATATAAAAATGTCTCTTTTAAGCCCAGGCTGACTTTGACCTTGTTGTGTAACCAAAGCTTATCCTGAACTCTGATCTTCTTGCTTCCAGCTCCTACATTTTAAGATTAGGGCATTAGGTTTTAGGATTGAATCCGGGATTCCAAACTATTAAATTTTCTGTGACCCCCCCTCCCAATTTCTCCACCAGCACAGTAAACTGGATCAAACCAAATTGAAAAAGTATAACAACAGGTTTATTTGAGCAAAGCAACTCTGGGGTGAGTTCTCCAGTCCCAGAGATGGAGACCAGGAGAATCTTTGTCCCCAAACTAAAGCACAGAGACTTCATAGGTTGTAGATGAGGGGTGATGACATGTCCTGCCACAAGCTGGGTTTGTGTCCAAGTATGGTCAAAAGCTGAGTGCTTTAGGCCAGGAGTTGAGCAACTGGCAACTTCAAGGGAGGAAGCTGCAGTAGCCACCAAGAATGTGGAACTGGGCTTTTTGGTGTCTTGCCTTTGTTCAGAGACTCTCTGAGTGGGTTAGGTTTGGAGAGAGAGAGACTGGAATGGGGCTTTCCAGATCATTCAGGGGCAAGCTGGAGGTTCTAACTGGAGCACAAACATGATTGGCAAGCTCTGCTGACTTAGTCAACTACATTCCTAGCCCAGAAATATCCATTTATAAGTAAAAGATTTCCATAGTCTAGAATTTGAAAAGTGCTATTTGTAGAACTTACACAAGGTAGATTGCACACTGAAAGAGGGTTCAGAATTGTCACAATTAATCAGTAACATCAAAATTTTTATTTATTACTCAGTTTGCTGGGATTTGTGTGGAGATGAGAGGACAACTGTGGGAGTCAGCTTTATCTTTTACTACATGGTTCCAGGAATCAAACTCAGGTCTTCAGGCTTGTTCAGCAAGAGCTTTTATCCTCGCTAACTCATCTCTCTGGCCTGATTGATTAGTAACTTTCAGGGAGCTTCTTTTGTACCAATTGCTTGTTTAAGTCATCTTGATGTAGTTTGTTTGTTTGCTTTGCTTTCTTTATCTAGCAAGGCAGTCTTTATATTGGTTAGGCTGGCCTGGAATTTCTGAGTTCAAGACATCCTCTTGCATCCTTGAGTAGCTGAGATTATCAAATAGTCTGCAATGTTATGCAAAGAAGTTTGAGTTAAAGTTGGTCAGACAAAATGTTTGTCAAAATGTAACTACATGCCCAGTGGTGGTGGTACACGCCTTTAATCACAGCACTTGGGAGGTAGAGGCAGGTGGATCTCTCTGAGGTCAAAGTTAACCTGGTCTACAGAGCGAGTGCCAGGACAGGCTCCAAAGCTACACAGAGAAACCCGGTCTCAAACAAACGTACAAAAAACAAAACAAAACAAAATGTGGCTACATCTTTGGCCTCTGTTCTGTCTGTTTATATACAGTGAATGTGCATAAATAGATTTTGTTGTTGTTTATATAACTGTTAGTAGAGTTCCATATCCTGGGATTTTTCTGTTTGCTTGTTATGAGTGTGTTTGTTTTGGAAGATAAAGAGTATTCCATATGACTCAGTTAGGGTTCCCTGGTTGTAGGGTGGAGAAACAGACTGGGTACTTTAAGCATTAAGATGAGTTTTCTTTAAAGGCTGTTTGAGACCTGCTCTGTCAGTGGGGAAGCTGAAAAACTTGGAGTGGAAAGGAGACAAATAGCTACTAGAAGATCTCTGAAATAGTCACTGTCAGATACCCTGGAGTCAGAGGGTTTGTCCTGCCCTTCTAGCCTTACAGAACTCTGCTTAAGACTCAAAGTCCTGCAAAGAGTTCCTGCTAACAGACCTCAACATTCTGTGCCCAGGCAAGCCTTGACACTCCTCTTGTAATTAACAGGTGTGAAAGGAAGGTATGGGCAAAAGGACCCTTTAGAGGCCTCTTCAGGGCTGCAGTGGAGGGTGACACGTGGATTTTCTGTCCTGTCAAGATTGTATACAGTAGGGCAAGTGATTCTTCAAAAGAAAATTAGAGGCTGGAGAAATGGTTCAGCAGTTAGAAACTATGGCTATTCTTACCAGAGGACCGTGATGCAATTCCCAGCACCACAGGATAACTCAAAACAATCATTAACTCTGATCTAATGGTATCTGACACCCTCTTCTGTCCTCCATAGGAACTGCACGCATGTGGTACACAAACACTCATACACATAAAATAAGAAAAGAATACCAGCAAGAGTGATGTTATGTGACCCAAAACTTTTGACATCTATATATCAGGCCATCAAAATACCTTGGAAGCCAGATACAGTGGTACATACCTATAATGTCAAATCTCGGGACTCTAAGGTCAGTCTGGGCTGTAGATCGAGACCCTGTCTTTAAAATCAAAATTCGATGGGTGTTGGTGGTGCACGCCTTTAATCCCAGTACTCAGGAGGCAGAGGCTGTTGGGCCTTTGTAAGTTCAAGACCAGTCTGGTCCACAAGAGCTAGTTCCAGGACAGCCTCCAAAACCACAGAGAAACCCTGTCTCGTATAAAAAATAAAAAATAAATAAAATTTAAAAATCTTCAAATATCATTCATTTTTAAAAATTTGCAATATTCCAAAACTGGATTGGTGGTTCATGCCTTTAATCACAACACTAGGGAGTCAGAGGCAGGTGGATCTTTTGAATTCTAGGTCAGCCTGGTGTACAAAGCTAGTTCCAGGACAGCCAGGACTACACAAAGAAACCCTGCCCAGAAAAACAAAAACAAACAAAAAAACACACAAACAAAAAATTGGAAAGAAGGTAAGAAGAAGCGTATTTACTGGGCTCTAAAAATGTATGTCTTTCTTTAACATTATTTATAGTGGAATGTGTGCATTTGGCCTGTGCACCATGGCAATTGTATGAAGATCTTAGGACAGCTTGTTGTAATACAGGTAAACCTGGCCCCACTCCTTGGGAACCATTGAGTCACCCCTCTGCACATTGCAGGCAGTACCCTGGCTCTGTCCAAAGCTGTGAAGGTCCCTTTAAGAAACAAGCTCCGCCTACTTTCTCTTTCTGCCATTTCTCTGAGGAGACAGGTCAATTCTCTCTCTCTCTCTCTCTCTCTCTCTCTCTCTCTCTCTCTCTCTCTCTCCTCCCTCCTCCCTCTCTCTCTCTCTCTCTCTCTCTCTCTCTCTCTCTCTCTCTCTCTCTCTCTTTCTCTCTCAGGTCCCTCACCTGCCCCAAAGGTCCCACCTCATGGCTGTATTCATAACACAGCTCCCCTTCATCATGCGAGTTCCAGGCATGAAACTCAGCTTGTCAGGCTTGGCAGCAAGTGCCAGCCCCCAAGATGCATTTCTTCTCTTCTTTCCTTTCCCCTCATCCTTCTAGTGTTGAGCTCCAGGACTCCTCCCACCTAAACTTCAAAAGTGGGAATCATTAAAAATGAAAGTAAAGGGGTGTTGGAAGGTTGTGATCTGGAAAGTTGAAATGTTGGAACTTTGTCAAGCAGCAATGGTTGCCATGTGGTCCACGGCAGCCTAGCATACACAAAGCCCTAGGTTGAATCCTTAACCTTATATAAATTGTATAATGGTACAGGTCTGTAATCCCAGCACTGAAAGAATGGATGAAGAAAGATCAGGAGTTCAAGGTCATTCTCAGCTACACAGAGAGAGAAGGCCAAAATATGGACAGGGGGATTGAGGGAGATGGAGGGATGGCTCAGTGTTAAGAGCACAGACTGCTCTGCCAGAGCATCAGGGTTCAATTCCTGCTACCCGCATTGCATCTCACAACCATCTGTAACTCCAGTACAGGGGATCAAAACCCTCATCTGGCCTCTACAGGCTCCAGGCACACATGAGGTAGACAGATATTCATTCAGACAAAACACCCTACACATGAGACAACTTTTTTTTTTCTAAGATAGGGTTTCTCTGTCTTGAACAATTATATTGGTGTTTGATTTGGAAAATGGAAGCCCTTTTTAATTCCTTCCCTGTCCTCATTTCTAGTCACTGCTAAAACCTCCAGCACTGTAGAACAGAGGCAGGGCAAGTGAATCAAAACAAAACAAAAAAACCCAAAACACTAACCTAAACAAAAAGAGCTGGGTTCAGTGTCACACACCTGTGATCCCATCGTTCAGGAGGCACAGTCTGGCAGATCACTGAGTTCAAGGCTAGCCTGGTCTACATAGAGAATTCCAGACCAGCCAAGAGCTACACAATGAGACCTTGTCTTTAAAAAAAAAAAAAAAATAGACAAATGAAAGTAAGTCATATGTGTGAGGCTGGAGAGATCGCTCAGTGGTTAGGAGCATTTGCTGCTCTTACACAGGACCAAAGTTTGGTTCCCAGAACCCACATTGGGCAGTTTACAACCACCTACAACTCCAGTTTTGGGGGGTTTATGGGCATCCATACACAAGGGCTGATGAGATGGCTCAGTGGGAAAAATGGCTCAATTCCTGCCTGATGACTTGTGTTCCATTCCAGAACTATTGTAGTGGAAGATGAAAACCAACTTCTACAAATTAATTGTCCTTTGACCCCCATACATGTACCACACACAATAAATGTAATACTTTTAAAAAATGTGAAAGGAAGTTGTATGTTTGGCTGAATCTGAGATTTAACTATGAATAGTGCATGGCGAGCATGGCTGGTTTCATCCTGCTTCTGCCTTTCTGCCTTTGGGCTGACCCTAGCTGCTGGCCCCAGACCCTTCTTTCCAGCTGAAGGGACCACCTCCTGGCTGCAGGTACCAATACAGTATAGGAATTTACTTGTTCTCCCAGCACAGAATGTTGTAAATCAGAACAGTTTTGGTGAAAGAATGAAGTCTCTGAAATAGATTTCTCTAGAAATAGATTCTTGTAAATTGTTATTATAGTCTGCAATAGCACTCCTACTCAGATAGTTAGAATTCTGTGGGACTCAATAGGTTTATTTTGTGTCTAACTGGCACAGCAGTATGGTACATCATGACTGCTTCCTCATTTGTGACTTCTCACTTTGTATAAGTGTACAAATTGTTCTCAGAAAAAAATGAATATATTTAGAGAAATTTCATTCAGATTCTGAAAACCATGTGTTTATATAGCCTGGTATAAGGCATGCATTTAAAATAAATACTTTGTTGCAGGTAACAGTAAGTGTGAACTCTGAAGAGGCTGCCAGGTTTGAGTTCTGATCTTGTTAGGGAACTGCTGAACCTCTCTAGCCATTTTCCCAACTGTAAAATGGTCAGCATGGCAGTCCCTATTATGTCAGGCTGACGTGGGGACCAATTTTATAATTGAGGTGTTAAAGTGTGCACTTCAATGGTGGTTAGTACATTAAGAATGTTGTACAACCACTACACACACACCCTTTTTTTTTGGTCTGTTTTGAGACATGGTTTCTTGGTGTAGTTCTAGCTATCTTGGAACTCTTTCTGTAGACCTTGCTGGCCTCAAACTCAGAGATCCTCCTGCCTCTGCCTCCTGAGTGCTGTGATTAAAGGGTATGCTACCACCACCTGGCCACTGCTAAATCATGAGTGTAGTGTACATACACATGATGGGGTTTACTGATCCATGAGAAGGAATGAGCAATTGACACAGACTATTGAGTGTAGGATAAGAAACGGTTGTGGGTTGCATGATTCTTATAGGAAATACACAGAATGTATATGTCAATAAAGAGAAAACATATTTGTGGCTGCCAGAGACTGAGTAGAGGGGGAAATGGAGAGCACTTGCTTATGAATTGTGTCTTTGGGTTTTATTTTTGTTTTGAAATATAGACTTTTATGTTCTAGGCTGGCTTTCAGCTTGTCAAATGGTCAAACATGATCTTGAACTTCTCTCCTGCCTTTTCCAAGTACTGGAATTGCAGATGTGCACCATGCCCAGTATATGCAGAACTGGCAAGTCAAGTCCAGGGTTTTGTGCCTTTCAGGCAGGCACACTCTGTCAGCTGAGCTGCATCCTCAGCCCTGAAGATGTACTCTAAAATGGCTAGTTTTATATAATATGAATTTTACCTCAGTTTCAAAAGCAAAACAATACCTGGTGGTGGTGATGCATGCCTTTAATCCCAGCACTTACGAGGCAAAGGCAGGTGGATCTCTGAGTTCAAGACCAGCCTGGTCTACAGATTGTTCCAGGACAGCCAGGACCACAGAGAGAAACCCTATCTCAAAAACAAAGCAAAACAAAAAGCTCCCAAAGCCAGTAAAGTATAAGATTTTGTAAGTCTTTTATACATTAATAAGTATATTACTATTGTGATATTTTGTTTGTGTTCTGACAAAGTATGCCTGAAGATCAGAGAAGCAAAGGAGCAGCCATATGCACCCCTTACCTCTACAAATCCTTCCACCAAAGGGCTGAGATCCTGTCTACACCCTGCCTTATCTGATGGGGGAGGTCCTTCTGTGTATATGTTTGTCTTGGTTGATAAAGTACTGTTGGCCAATAGGGAAGCAAGTTAGGCGGGACTAGGAGTCGAGGATTCTTGGAAATGTAACGAGAAGTCTTGTGATCCAGGCAGGAGTGACATAGCAGGCAGACTCAGAATATAAGCAGGGACAAGCAGGAAATCATTCTCTTCCTCCTCCTCTCTCCTTTTTGGAGCCACCATGTGATCCAGGCAAGAGGAGATGCCTGCCGTTGGCGTCCTCAATAAGATAAGTCTTTATAAAATCTATACATTATTAGTTATGGTTGATAATTAAGACTGAGCTAGCAAGTAAGAAATCCTAGTCACTGGCCAGCAGCATTGTAACTATCATAAGTCTCTGTGTGTTATTTTGGGTGCCCATGAGGCATCGGGGCTCAGGCAGCTTGGCGGAAAGATTTATCCTTACAAATATCACTTCCTGTCTCCACCCAGACTTATCACTTCCTGTCTCCTCTGTACAGATCTCAAGAACTCTATGGTGGTTTGACTAGTGGCTAGCTCCACCCTCTGATCTCTAGGCAAGCTTTGTCAGAACACAAACAAAATATCACAACATTTCCCCTTTTTGTCAAATAAAAAGAGAAGGTTATAACTAACATAATGTTAGCTGATCTGGAACTTGCTATGTAAACCAGGTTGGCCTTGAACTCAGAGATCTGTCAGTTACTACCTTCTGAATTCTGGAATTAAAGATATGTGCCACCATGCTTGACTTAGCTGTTTTTTAATTATTTATTATTTTGATTTTGGGGAGTATCAGAGGCCTTATAGTAGCAACTGATCTGAGAAAAAAAAATCAAAATTCTATTTATCTGTTGTCTTCAATTGTGCTATAGTTTTGTTTCTTTTTCAGCATCAGAGAGACAGAAAAGATTTCTTCTGGAAAATTAAACTGTCTTTTTTAAGTATCTAATTGAATTGTGAATGTGAATAATCCCAACAGATTAAAATACTGTATTTGGTAAGAATTTAATTTAACTTATTGTACTAATAAGTTTTTGATCATTTAAAAGTTGCAATCTGGGCGTGTTGGTGGCGCACGCCTTTAATCCCAGCACTTGGGAGGCAGAGGCAGGCAGATCTCTGTGAGTTTGAGGCCAGCCTGGTCTCCAGAGTGAGTGCCAGGATAGGTTCCAAAGCTACACAGAGAAACCCTGTCTCAAAAAACCAAAAAACAAACAAACAAACAAATAAACAAGGGGTCTGGAGAGATGGCTCAGAGGTTAAGAGCACTGGCTGCTCTTCCAGAGGTCCTGAGTTCAATTCCCAGCAACCACATGGTGGCTCACAACCATTTATAATAGGATCTGATGCCTTCTTCTGGTGTGCATTCAGAGCACTCATACATAAAATATCAATAAATAAACTAGAAATATTTTTTTTTAAAAAGTTGCAATTTGGGTCTACAGAGATAACTTGGTGGTTAAGAACACTGGCTACTATTGCAGAGGATCCTAATTCAATTCCCAGCACCCACATGGCAGCTCATAACCATCTGAACTCCAGTCCTGGGGAATCTGACACCCTCTTCTAGCCTCCACAGTATACAGATAATGCACAGACCCTCATGCAGATAAAAAACCTATACACATAAAACAAATTTAAAAATTTAAAAACCACACTTTTTTTTTTTTAAGTTGTGGCCATGTTTAAGTTATTGTAATGGTTAAAGCTGTTTTTAAACTTTGCAGGGAAGTGTGACTGCCATGACCGTGTTCTTTCCCTTGGATACTGCTAGACTTCGACTTCAGGGTGAGTGTTGTTCACATTACTGATCTTCTGACATTGGGAAGCAAACATTTCTCTATTACATACTGCACCAAGATAAGAATATTTTGTTTACACAACCACTGTTGTCTGTTTCCTTGTTTGGTCTTGTAAAAGGGTTATATATAGTCTGAGCTGGCTTCTCTCTCTCTCTCTCTCTCTCTCTCTCTCTCTCTCTCTCTCTCTCTCTCTTCCTAACCATGAACTCATCCTCTTGCCTCCACCTCTAAAGTTCTTGCACTATAAGTATGCACCACTGCACCTGACTTAAATAGTTGATCCTCCACTTCTCTTTCTATGCTAGGGGTTGAACCTAGAGCTTTGTACAAGCAGCTAGACTTGTGCTCAACCACTGGGTATCCCCCCACACACATCAATATTGTTTTCTAGAGGGGAATTGTAGCAACTGAGAGTCACCTGTAGCAATTTCCATAGTGGGAATTACCAGATGTGCAGTCAGAAAAGCCTGGATACTAAGTATAGGAATAGTTTCTATTATAAACTGACTAGTAATTACTTAAGAAATGTATTCTTTAGGGCTGGAGAGATGGCTCAGCAGTTAAGACCACTGGCCGTTCTTCCAGAGGACCCAGGTTCAATTCCCAGCAACCACATGGTAGTTCACAACTGTCTGTAACTCCAGTTCCAAGGGACCCGATACTTTCAGACTGACATAAATGCAGACAAAACACAGATGCACATAAAGTAAAAATAAATAATTTATTACAAACAGAGAGAAAAACATATTCTTCGATACCAAGGCTCTGCAGTCTCTTAGAACAGAAAAGGGTGGCTTGAAGGGTTAAGTCAAGGGACGTTGAGGCAGGTGAATTTCCTCACAGTAAAAAGTGATTACATAAGTTCATTTACTCATGCCAGTACACTAAGACACTACATACAGCTCATTTACTCATGCCAGTACACTAAGACACTACATACAGCTCATTTACTCATGCCAGTACACTAAGACACTACATACAGCTCATTTACTCATGCCAGTACACCAGGACACCTCCCTTCTGAAAGCCATGTCACTGATTTACCATATAGCAAGCCCACACTTGAAAAAGGTATTTTTTTCTTAGCAGTCATTTAAAAAAGATGTTTCAGGCTAGGCGTTGGTGGCACACACCTTTAATCCCAGCACTCAGGATGGCAGTCTGGTCTACCCAGTGAGTTCCAGGACAGGCTCCAAAATAATACAGAGAAACCTTGACTCAGAAAACAACAACAACAACAACAAAAGATGTTTCAAAAGTAGGTGGTCAATGAATATGCTGTATGTGTAATAGATTTCTACATTAGGGCATTGTACTGCCTAATGAATGAGGGGGCAGTGAAATCAGGACTGGACTCAAACCTGCTGTGTGGACTGTGGGAAGGCTGTGTTTGCCAAACTGTAGTAGGAGCCAGCCGACTTGCTCACAGTTCGTACCTGAGAGGGGGAGTGTGAACTAAAGAAAGGCTAACTAAAGATATTAAAGGAAAAGACAGAGACACAGGATAGATGTCTAACACCCTGAGTTTATTCTTTAACATACTTAAATACCCAACCAAAAGTGGGGACAATGCCAGAAGACATCTATTATCATGTATTAGGGGCAACTAGACTTACTTCCCTTAATCCTCCAGGTATTTTGGTAGCCACACCTGCTATCTGGCCTTCAGGGTCAAGGGTAAACACACCTGAGCCCAAGTCTGTTGTTATTTAGATAAAGACATCCACTACCAAGGCCGAAACATTCTGCAATAGCCAAGCTACAGACTTATAGGTATAAGGACAGTTTTGAACTCTCTCGCCTTTAGTCAAGATGGAGTTGAGCCATCTTTATGGGCCCCGGCCAAGTTAACACTGCTGTTGGAGACAAAAGATATCTTAAGATAGCCCCTGTTGCTGGCTGCATGCCTTTAATCCCAGCACTCGGGAGGCAGAGGCAGGTGGATCTCTGTGAGTTCGAGGCCAGCCTGGTCTCCAGAGTGATTGCCAGGATAGGCTCCAAAGCTACACAGAGAAACCCTGTCTCGAAAAACCAAAAATAAAAAATAAATAATATATATAATATATATAATATATATATATATATCCCCTGTCTGGTGGTGGTGACAGACATCTTTAATCCCAACACTCAGGACAGAACAGATGGATCTGAGTTTTGGTGGGCAGCCTGGTCTAATACCCCATGGCTTTTGTTTACAATAGATAGTCAGACCCAGGCTTTATATGTGCTAGCTAAATACTCCACACCTGAGCTCTGTCTTCAGGATGTCTTTTGAGGCTAAAACTGGGCATCTTTGTTTTGTTTTTGTTTGTTTTTTGAGACCGTGTTTCTTTGTGTAACAGCCCTGGATGTCCTGGAACTCACTTTGTAGAACAGTCTGGCCTCTGACTCACAGAGATCCACCTGCCTCTGCCCTAGTAAAAATTATTTTTGATCTTTTGGCTTTTTGGACTCTTTTGGGGGAGCCCACCACCCAGCTCTCCAGTAAATCACACATGGAGGTTTATTCTTTGTTATGAATGCCAACCTTTAGCCTGGCTTGTTTCTAGCCATTTTTCTTAACTTAAATCAACCTGTCTATCTTTTGCCTCTGGGCTTTTCCTTTTTCTTCTATAATTTTTCTTTCACTCTTGCTCCGTTGCTGGTTGGGTGGCTGACTTCTGATGTTCTCCTTCCTGGTTCCCTTGTTCTTCCTTCCTCTGTTCTCCTTATATTTATCCTCTCTGCCTGCCAGCCCATCCTATCCTTGCTCCTGCCTCACTATTGGCCATTCAGCTCTTTATTTGGACCACCAGGTGTTTTAGACAGGCACAGTAACACAGCTTCACAGCACCATAAACAAAAGTCACACACCTTAAAATAATATTCCCCTACATTCTGCCTCCCTAGTGCTGGGATTAATAGCATGCACCACCATTGCCTGGCTAAAGTAGGCATTTTTAAAGGAGTGGGGCTATCTAAGAAGAGGAAGGAGACTGAGAAGCAGTGGAGACATATACCTGTTGCTCTTGCTAGTCTAGACATGTCCTCCTAACCTATCTCTGACACTACAGGATTTTGTAGTTTGCTGTAATTGTCTTTCTCTTTTTTTTTTTTTCAACTTGAAATTATTATTGTTGTTGCTGTTGTTATTATGGTTATTATTATTATTATTTTGGTATTTCAAGACAGGGTTTCTCTGTGTCTTCCTGGTTGTCTTGGAACTCACTCTGTAGGCCAGACTTGTCTTGAACTCAAAGACCTGCCTGACTCTGCTAGGATTAAAGTCATACACCACCACCTAGCTCAACTTGAAATTATAAACTGATGCCACAACTTGCATAAAGAGAGTTTGACAACTAGCTTAAAAGTTAAACACTTTATGCCTACTGCTTGTGATTAGAATTTTTAGGTAGTAGGGACTGGAGAGATGGCTCAGTGGTTAAGAGCCCTGAGTACTCTTTCAGAGGACCCAGGTTCAATTACCAGCACCCACATGGCAACTAACAACTGTCTGTAACTACAAGTCTGACACCCTCACATAAACATACATGCCCTAAAAACACCAATGCAAATAAAACAAAAATAAATAAATTATTTTTTTAAAAAAGAATTTTTAGGTAGGTAATTATATGGTTCACAAAGTGAAACTCATAGGAAGGAGTGCTGTATAGGGATACCTTAACTCCACCTTTACCAGTGTAGGTTAACACTACTGCCTTTGTGTTGGTTCTTTGGTATTCCTTGCTACGAAAGATGGGTGTCTGTCTGTCTGTCTGTCTGTCTGTCTCTCTCTGTCTCTTAGTTTTTAAAATTGCTTTTAATTATATGTATGCAGTATATCTGGGGGTCTGTGCATATGAGTGCAGATGGCTTTAGAAGCCAGAGGTGTTGAAATCCCTGGAGTTACAGGCAGTTGTGAACCACAGGTCCTCTACAAGAGCAGTACAAGCTCTTTACTGCTGAACCATCTTTCCAGCCCCAAGATTTCTTGATTTGGACATGCTTCAGAATAGCAGTGTAGGGTAGGCTCTGTATGCACACCTGTAGTCACCGCTACTTGGGAGGCTGAGACTTGTGGACCATTTGAACACAGGAGCTATACTGATACCTTTTAGAGAGGGAGGGAGGAAGAGAGAATGGAGAGAGGCAGAGCAAAACAAAAAGAATGTTTGCAGAGTCTAGAGTCCAGTGTTGTATAGATGTGAAGCATGAAACTGTCAGTCAGCCTTTCCTGGTTTTCAGACTTCATGGAATAACAAGCAAGTAAAGTAGATTGTGAATTTTCTACACAAAAAGCACGCTTTGTTCTAGACCATGCATTTAAATAATTATCTTTTAGGTTTTATTTGATGCATATGGGTGTTTTGCTCGATGTTTATTCATGTACCACATATGTGCCTGGTGTCCACAGAGACCATAAAAGGCATCAGATTCTCGAGCACTGGGCTTACAGATGGTTGTGAGCCACCACAGGTGTTGGGAATTGAACCCTGGGTCCTCTGGAAGAGCAGCAGTGCTCTTAACTGCTGACTCATCTCTCCAGCGCCCCCAGACTTTCCATCCTCAGCCAGGCAGTGGTTTCTTTCTTCATCCAGTCCTCCAGTTGTCAAGTAGTCTGGTGTGGATGCAGCATAACCTGCTTACCCTTGCCCTATTGTGGAAAAATTCTTAGGTTGCTTCACATTTTTGTTATTGTTGTTCTTGAAAAGATGATGTAAGAATGGATTTGTTCATAGACCATTTTGTTTCTGTAAACTTTATGAGATAAATTCCCAGACATGGGATTTCTTCTGAATCAAGGGGTAAATGAATGTGTGATTTTGAATAAATGCCAGATTGCTTTTATTAGGGGCTGACTAACTGGCCATTTCATAAAATATACTGGTACCAATTTTAATTCTGAGGAAATTGGTTCATTTCTACATTTTTATGTTTTAGATTAATTTTCTAGTATGGGCAGGAAATTTGAAGTAAATTGAAGTGCATTTTTTTTTCAGTGATAACACACAAAAAAATTAGTATGTTGTCCTTCTGGAATTTTTTAATTTTATTCATTTAGGTTAAGAAGTAGCAGAAAGCCAGAACCTTTGAAACTTGAGTTTTAATCCTGACTTTGCTTTTGTTTTCCTGGTCTCTTTTATAAAAGGAATAACCTCTGGAGAGATGGCTCAGAGGTTAAGAGCATTTGTAGCTCTAGCTGAGGACCTGGGTTCAATTCCCAGCACCCTCATGGTAGTTCACAACCATTTGTGACTCCAGTTGTAGGTTATCCATCACCCTCTTCTGACTTCCTGGGCACCAGGCACACATGCAGTGCACGTATACATGCAGGCAAAACACTCATACATAGAAAATAAAATCAATAAATCCTTTTTTAAAAAAGAAAAAGGAGATGGTAATCTACTTTCTATTTTATAAGGTGTGGGAATAAAAATGAGAACATGTGTGTTAGTTTTTAAAAGAGTACTATATGGGGCTGGAGAGCTGGCTCAGCAGTTAAGAGCATCTGATCTCCAGAGGGTCCATGTTTGGTTCCCAGCACCCACATCATGAGGTTCATAGTTGCCTGTATTCCAGGTCCACAGGATCTAATGCCCTCTGTCCTCTGAGGTTTCCTGTGTACATGTAGCACACATCAAGTCACAGAGGCACACATAGGTAGGGATGGAAGGAGAGAGGGAAGGAAGAAAGGAAAGGATAGATGCATTGTGTATGGAGCTAGAGGGATGGCTTAGTGTTTAAGAACATGTACTGTTTTTCCAGAGGAACCAAGTTCAGTTCCCATTAACTCCAGTTCCAGGGAATCCTACATCCTCTTCTGGCCTCTAAGGACACCTTCACTCATGTACACACACAGGTAGACACACACACACACACACACAATTAAAAATAAATATTTTAAGGAAAAGCACTGGAATTGGGTTGTGGTGGTGCACACCTTTAATCCCAGCACTTGGGAGTCAGAGGCATGTGGATCTCCTATTTGAGGCCAGCTTGGTTTACAGAGTGAGTTCCAGGACAGCCAAGGCTATGCAGAGAAACCCCGTCTTGGAAAAAAATAAATATAAAAATAAAAGAAAAAGGGCACTATAAAACCCCAGAAATAACATTTCTGATTTACTGTGGAAATTAGGGTTTAAATTAAAATTCTGAATAAAATATGAAACCCAAGGAATTTACTCTGGGGAAGTAAGCCATGGCTAGACACACTGGAAGATCTGAGGCAAAGTAGGGAGTTCAAAAAATGGATGAGAATTTGTGCAGGTGGTATGAAGACATTTTAGGAAAACTTAATGGTGCTAGAGATAATAATTCTCTTCATTCCTACAGTTGATGAAAAAAGAAAGTCGAAAACTACGCATGCAGTGCTCCTGGAGATTATTAAGGAAGAAGGCCTGTGAGTACCGATTTCACAACTCTCTTAGAGTGGTTTGTTAGGAGACTCACATGTCAGGACTCAGAAGTCCCTGCTTAAAAGCTTACACTCTTGAGAGTTTGTAATTGCCTGACAAATAGAGGCATATCTGTTCTTAATTCCTTACAGGTCTGATAGTCAGTTGATCTTTATTTTTAGATTTATTTCTGTGTATGAGTATTTTGCTTACATGTAATTCTGTATACCATATGAGTACCTGATGCCCAAGGAGGCCGTAAGAGGATGTCAGATCCCCTGGAACTGGAGTCATATATAGATGTTAACTACCATGTGGTGCTGGGAACCAAACTCAGGCCCTCTGAAAGAATAACAAGTGACCTTACCTGCTGAGCCATTTCTCTAGCCCCCACCACCCCACCATTTGATTTTTCTTTTTGATTATGGAGCCTTCTAGGAGATTTAATGTATTAGAGAGCAACAGTACTGTTGCTTAGTAGTGGAAGGTTTAACTCATTGTGTTTGCCTAGCCTTTACAGGGCCTAGTTTAAATGTCAGTATCACACAACACACAAACACATACACAGTTTACATAAAACACACACACAATTCACATGACACACACACAAATACACCACACAAGACATACACACACAAATCACATAAAACTCATACATATACACGGCACAAGACAAATACACACAGTTCACTTAAGACTCACACATATAGCCCGGCGTTGGTGGCACATGCCTTTAATTCTAGCACTCAGGAGGCAGAGGTAGGTGGATCTCTGTGAGTTCCAGACCAGCCTGGTCTACAAGAGCTAGTTCCAGGACAGCCTCCAAAGCCACAGAAAAACCCTGTCTCAAAAAACTAAAAAAAAAAAAAAAAAAAAAAAAATGAGTGCCTAGGTAGCATAACGGTGAATGCCTGTAGTCCCTCCTCTACAGGAGGCTGGGTAAGAATTGCTTAGGACAGGAATTTAGGGTCAGGCTGAACAGAATCATGAAACCTCTCCCCCCCTTCCTTCTTCTCTCCCTCCCTCCCCTCTTCTCTACTTTCTCTCTTCTTCTCCCTCCCTCATCCTCCCTCCTTCCCTCTCTTCCTCTTCTCTTCCCTCCCCTCTCCTCCTCTCTCTCTTTCCTTCTACCTTTCCTTTCCCCTCTCACTGTTTCTCCTTTGCTCTCTCTCCTTCTCTCAACCCTCCCCCCATATTGTCCATGTGCTTTCTGACATGTGATTTGGCTACTTACTGTGTGACCATTTTTCTTTTCCTGCAACTCTAAGCATCCATGGAGAGACCCTTTTAAGGCCCTGAAGATGTCCCACTCTTAAACCTTGATACTGTCCATGTGGACCAGACGTTCCTGGGCTTCATATTAATTACTGTTCTCAATTCTCTGACCAAGTGCCTAATTAGAACCAAGTTAAGGGAAGGAGGGTTCATTCTGACTTATACTTGAAGACAGTTTACAGTCATCACAGCAGGCATACCAGCTGATCAGGTTGCCTCCACAGGAAGTGGGACTGGGCTGTCAAGCTTCAAGGTTTGTCCCCAGTGATTAGTCCCTCTTGCAAGGCTCTGCCTCTTATAGACTTCCCAGGGAGAAGGGTTAGCACCAACCATTCAAATACATAAGCCTTTGGGGATCAGTTTACATTTGAACCTTGCTAAGCTTCTCTAGCAATTTCCTGTGGCTTTTGACCATAGCTTTTACTTTGCTTATTGTGTTTTTTCCATAGCCTGGCACCATACCGAGGGTGGTTTCCAGTTATTTCAAGTCTCTGCTGTTCCAATTTTGTCTATTTCTACACTTTTAATAGCCTCAAAACAGTATGGGTCAAAGGTCAACGTTCTTCTACAGGAAAAGATCTGGTGGTTGGATTTGTTGCAGGTAACAAGGTTTTCTCGGTACAAAATATCTTTATATTTTAATATTGATCTGTGCTTCATATATCCTCTAAGAGATTATTATAGCACCCCTCTCAGCACTATATTATTATAGTGGGTTTTATAGCACTCCCTGTGCTTCAGGGAGTATGGTCAGTTTTTCTGACATGTTTATTTTAATGTGATAAAAGCACATGATAAAAGGTTTGTCAGTGTAACCATTTTAAGGTTAGTCATGTGAAGTATGTTTGCATTTTAAAATTGACATCAGAAGGATTTTATCTTATAAACTACATACCGCTAAGTAAATTCCCCACCCTTCCTCCCCATTACCATCATTCATTCTACTTTCTGCCTTTGAGAATTTGATTACATTTGATACTGCATATAAGTGAAATCATACAGCATTTGTCTTTTGTAATGGGCTAATTTTACTTAGTACCCCCCAGGCTCATCCATATTGTAGCATTTGTCATCTATATCCCTGTTGTGTCTAGATAATATTCTGTTGTATGAACACATCGAATTGTGTGTATCATTTCATCTGCTAATGGACATTAGGGTTTCGCCCACCTCTTGCTGTTATGAATATGCATCATGAATATGGAGGTGGGTATCTCTTTGGGAACTCCTCTTCAGTGTGTTAGTAGAGTCTCTCTGTGTCTCAGCAGAGAATTATTATTAATTATTAATGCTTGGCTAATGTCTTACGCTTGTCTCCAGCCAGCTCTTACAACTTAAATTAATCCATTTCTGTTAATCTATGTGCTGTAACGAGGCTTGTGGCTTTTACCTCTCTTGCATGTCCTGCTTCCTATCTGTCTGTCTGGTGACATCTCAGACTCTGCCCTTCTTCCCAGCATTCTCTCTGCTCCAAAAATCCTGCCTAGCTATGGGCCAATTAACTTTTTGTTAACAGTAAAAGCAATACATATATACAGTGTGCAAAGATTGTTCCACAGCATGTCTACCTTTTTGTCTCATTAAAAAGGAGGTTTTAACTTTTTTTGTTTGGTTGCCGCCCCCCCCCCCCCCCGAGACAAGGTTTCTCTGTGTAGCTTTGGAGCCTATCCTAGGACTCACTCTGAGACCAGGCTGGCTTCGAACTCACAGAGATCCACCTGCCTCTGCCTCCCAAGTGCTGGGATTAAAGGTGTGCGCCACCAACGCCCGGCTAAAAAAGGGAGGTTTTAACTTTAACATAATAAAATTATATACAACAAAAACAGTTATCAAGTAAGAATACAGTTAAAATATCCAGTCTATTTGTACTTGGCAAAATTAGAGAAAATATTCTATTATTTACCTTCTCTTTGTCAGTCTAAAGTTTTATACCTAATTTACCTTTTATCAACTTACAAAGAGATCTTTGAATTTAACTCTTTTCTCCCCCCCCCAACAGGATTTTTCTGTGTAGCTTTGGAACCTATCCTGGCACTCGCTCTGAAGACCAGGCTGGCCTCGAACTCACAGAGATATGCCGGCCTCTGCCTCCCAAGTGCTGGGATTAAAGCATGCACCACCAACACCCAGCTGAATTTAACTCTTATGTTTAGCACTTTTTTTTTTTTACTGTGACCAAAACCAACTTGTAACCAATCCCCCTTAAATGATAACAAATACCCGTAATTTATCTTTCTAGAATGTGGGTATTGTATTTTCTAGACTGCTTCCTGTTGTCTGGGGGTGCTAACATCTTTGAGGGAAAATTGAGAAAATTCAGGATAATGGTTAAGTCTTGGCTGAAGTAGTCTGTGAGGATGAATCATCTCAACCAGCAGCATTGAAGCTAATCAGAATGCAGAACTCAAAAACTGTAACAGAGGCATTCTGAGATGTTGGATGACCTGGGCCATCCATTTTCGTTGGTGTTTGGTCCCCTTGTTCTGAAAATACATAAACTTTTAAAGGTGTCATACATTACAAGTATGGAATATGTGGTGTGCACAAGTCAGTTAAAGATGATTTTTTGTATTATGTTTGAACAGGTAAAATATACATTATGTGTTTGTAGGTTGTTTTTTGGATTTTTTGTTTGTTTGTTTTTTTGTTTTAGTTTTTTGAGACTAAAAAACTAAAACTCTGTATTGCTTTGGAGCCTGTCCTGGAACTCACTCTGTAGACCTGGCTGGCATCAAACTCACAGAGATCCACTAGCCTCTGCCTACAGAGTGCTGGCATTAAAGGTGTGCACCACCAACACCAGGTGTGTTTTGTAGTTTTTATAGGTTTATTTCTTTATATTTGTAGCCCGGATTTTCAGGGGATCTTCCTCAATCAAACCTGAACCATATCAACCTGGAATGAATCCACAGCCTCTCATTTGCTGTGGAAATAAAAGCATAACCTCTTCCCCAAAGTAACGTATCTTTTGACTTCCATTTTGAAGTCAAGAAATTTTTAAAGTATATTGGTTGGTTTCATTTAGCAGTTTTCATAATCCATGTGTCTTAGCAGCTATTGTTTCTTTATTAGCAACCAGAAATAATCTAGGCAGTTGGTGGTAGCACACACCTTTAGTCTCAGCACTCAAGAGCAGAGGTAGGCGGATCTCTGTGAGTTCGAGACCAGCTGGTCTACAGAGTAAGTTCTGGGCCAGGCTCCAAAGCTACACAGAGAAGCCATGTCTTGAAAGCCAAAACAAACAAACAAACAAACAAAAACCAGAAAAACAGACAAAAGAAATAATCTAAAGACAACACAATAACATACAGAATCTAGATTCTGTGTATTTTCCATCTTTATGTGGCTTGTTATATATTTTTTACTCTATTCCTTTCTTAAGGACTTTATTATTTTTAAACTATTACTGACTCTACCCTTTCTCTTCTCTAAGCCTTTGTACTTTTTAAAACACAATGTAACCTGATTAGAAGTTTTCTCCATCTGAATCTGTCTTTATTAAGGATTTGTAACCTTTTCTGTCTGCATGAGCAAAACCCTGAAGCTGCCATGCAGCATGCTGGCAGCTATAACCTACAGGCAGTGGCCTGTGTCAGAGACTGTGGGAACTCACCATTCCACTTTGCTTATGGTATGCTGGCAGCTGCCAGGAGACCTGGCAGGAGTCTGTACCGTGGCTGGCATGAGAGACATGAGACTAGGAAGCTGAGTTTGGCTCTTTTTATGTGTGTTTAGAAGCTTTCTCAGGTCCTACATGGATGTAGGTGCCCCACATTTGGGCACAATTTGTAGTAGTTAGAGAACCCTGGGGAAAAAATGAGATAAAGATCAAGTTCTGGGAGGGGTAGCTGTTACTCATTCTCGGTATAATTGGAAAGTTTGGGACTTAAACCTGAAGTCCTGACTGGAGTAGTCTATGAGGCTGGACCATCTTAACTAACCACTTTGAAGTTGTCCTGAGTAGTTTGTAATACAAACTTTGATCTTTGGGTGGTGGTTGTCAGCTTAGTGTTGTTGTAGCCACATTCCAGGTGGATTCATCTTTATGGGGCCCCATCATCCTTTTGGAGACTTCAAAGGTCACTATTAGGAATGGTCACAATTCACTGCAAAAAAAGTTAAACATTTTAAATGTTGTATGCAGCAGGTCTCGGAGAGGCTATAGGACCATAATCTGTTAAATACATCTGGAGTACACAAGCTTAATTCCTAATTACCTGCTTCAGACTCAAGCCTGAAATCACACACAGGAAGCTAGATGAAGCCTATTTCTAGAATTAGTACTCTTATATGATCATTAATATTATGACAGAATGTTTAAATATATATCTCTGTGACTTTGAAGGCTGTCCTGGAACTAGCTCTTGTAGACCAGGCTGATCTTGAACTCACAGAGATCTGCCTGCCTTTGCCTCCAGAGTGCTGGGATTAAAGGCATGAGCCACCACCACCTGGCTAAATATATATACTAATCTTATAAATTTTGAGATAATATTATACCTTAAGAAAAGTTTTAAAGAGTCAAAACCAGAGGATTATGAGATTAGTGACAATAGAATAGTCCCTTAATTTTGGTTTTCTTCTGTCCCATACCAGGAGGCTCTTCTGACATAAGAGAGAGAATGGATTTTCCTCTAACAAGCATGCTTGGGTTTAGAGAAGGAAAGAGCCATGCTCCAACTCCAAAGCCAGCTTTAAATTTTAATTTAGTTGGTACTGCAAAAAGACCATTTGCCTTATATGTCTATAGAGAACAGCATAAACAAACATTTGGGAAGATTTATGATTTTTTTCTGTGGAAATATACCATTATGCCAATTTATTCATTTTCTTGGGACATTTTCCCTGGATCATTTGTCCTCTTCTTCAGATGTCTTATTTGTCCAATGGTCTTCAGATTCCTTAGTTGGATGCTTTTATTCTCCTGGAAAGAAAAAAACAAAACCATGCCCCAACTCTAACTTTGGGGAGTTTCCCTTTTTGGCAGGTTATGCCTGATCAAATGAAATACATGTATTAGTCTTATAATTTAATTTAGATGAAATGGCCATGTGATTTGATGAACTTTCACCTCTCCTACTCAAGAGGTCTCTCCTGTTGGAACCTAATCTTTATCAATCTTGATGGTATCCATAGCTTTTTTCTCCTGTGGAAAGAAAATACAAAACCTCTTCCACAATGTAACACATATTCTGGTTTCCATTCTGAGGTCAACACATCGTTAAATTGTACAGACTGATTTAATTCAGTAGTTCTTTTCTACTATCCATTGTCTCTTCACAGCTGTCATTCCTTTCTCATTAGCATTTAAAAATTTTAAAGTTAATAAAGTATTATTCAATGGATGTCTGGGGGTCTTTATTACCCCTTCCTGTTTATTAAGCATATCTTTTAAAGTGTAATTATAACTATAATTATATCTTTCTATAACTGCTTGTGTGGATTGTGTGGTATACCTGTAATATATCTTGTATTATAATATACAAAAAACTGTTTCATTTTACTAGAGACATACTGGAACATTATAAGTCTTAATTTATTCAAGGTATCCCCATGATGGCCATAACTTCTTATAAATGTGTAATTACTGAATCAGCCTTTTCAGAACTCAAAGCAGTTGCCCATTGAAATCCTGAATAAGTAGAGGGACTGTAACTGGAGTTCTAATAGTTCTTAATAATAAAAGGCCAGAGTCAGATATAAGGGAAAATGCTGAGAGATCAGAGAGAAGAAGGAGCAAGCCAAAGCCACCTTTACCTCACTAGCTTCCCAGCAGAAAAGAGACCGAGTTTCTGTTTCCCCCTGCCTATATTCCCTTCTTCACCCAGCCATCTCACTTCCTGTCTGTCTGTCTGTACAGACCTCCAGACCTCTGGTTAGATAGTGGCAAGCTCTACCCTCTGATCTTCAGACAAGTTTTATTTGTACAAATAAGATATCACTACAAGAAACATCAGAGTTAAACTAGACTGTCAACCAAGAAGAGTTGATATCCAACAGTACTTTCTTCTATCACCTAATGGGACAGTCTTTAGGATAGTTTATAGATTAAGTCACTAAACAAGTTTCAATATGTACAGAAAATTGAAATCCCAGAATCTTGTGTCTTCTGCCCATTAGGCAATAAAACTAAATTTACAAACTGTGCAAATACATGAAAACCTAGCAATAGGCAAAAAAAGAAAGAAGAAAGTAAGAAATCCTGAATAAGTATCTATGTATGCTGTACATACTTTAATTTTCCAAACTCCACAAAATGAAACCTATCTATTTGCCAAATTTCATTTCTTTGTGTACCCTTTGGGTTACTTCCTGCAAGTAGTGGAGTTTACCTATACAAAGAACAAACAGGACATTTCCTTATAATTTCCTTGGCTTATTGCCAAGTGATAGGGGAATCTTTTTTCAAATCTTTGCTATTAACATGGTGTTTCTTATGAAATTCTGAGGCTTCTTGCACATTTCCTACCAGTAGCTGATCAATTTCATCATTACCTTGTGCTAGAGAGCCTGGTAGGCCCATATGGGATCTCATATGTGTTATATAGGATGATTTCTATTCCTGATTATTTCTTGTAATTGAATAAACAACAAAGTTAATTCTAAATCATCTGGGATAAGTTCAGTGTTTTTAATATGTAAAACAACTCTTTCTGCATATTGAGAGTCCATAACTATAGTAAGAGATTCTGGAAAATATAATAATACCATGGTGTTCTCTATACAATGTGAGGAAGGATTCAATTAGTTCTCTTTATAAACTGAAGTCTCCTGCTTTTGGGATATTCATTGCTAATCTCTCCAAAAAAATTACTGCAAGCTTTTTGTTAATTTTGTTCATTTTCTGTCCATACTGAGGCATTGTCAGCATTAGTAAAAGGTGCCACAATTTCTTCTGGGTCCACTCCTGCTAATGATGACATCTCAATTTTCCTTTCAGAATCAATTCAGAGATCTTTTCTACATAGGTCTTTAATTTTTTACTTTGTTTCTGTGGTAAAAATATCCATTCTAAGATATCTTCTGTCTGCATAAGAATTTACTGTGGGAGAATGTGTAGAAGGTAAATAAGCAGAATACAACCAAGCTCTGGATTCAAACAATCTACATGTGCATCTTGTAATTTCTTTTCTACCAAAGTCAATTCTCTCTCAGCTTCAACTGATAATTTTCTTGGACTATGTAAGTTATCACCTTGTAAGTTTTGAAATAAATTACTTAGTTCTTGAGTTATTAATCCAGTTGTGGGCCATAGCCAGTTAATATCTCCCAGCAAATTTTGAAAATCATTAAGAGTTTGTTGCTGTAGAATAATCCTCTTGTATACTGTAAAGATTTGTCACTAGAATTGGTATAATAAAATGCTGATCAGCCAGTAGCCAGGCAGAAAGTAAAGACAGGACAACCAAACTAAGGATGATGGAAAGGAGAAGGGTAGATTTGGGAGGTGCCAGCCATCCAACTAGCAAGCAGGTTGTGTAACAAATGAGGTAACAATCCATGAGCCATGTGGCAAAGCATAAATAGAAATATTGCTTAATTTAAATGTAAGAATTAGCTAGTAACAAACATGGGCTATCAGTCGAGCATTTATTCAGCCTCTGAATTGGTTATTTGGGACCACAGGTTGGGACAGGAAACATCTGTTTACAGCTTGTAATTGATCTCTCCTGATTTGTACTTTCTGTGGTTGAATTTTTATAAACCTATCTTATATTCTAGGTAAATAATAGAATCTCCTTTTGGTATTTTTTTCAGGAGCAATTTACAATCTCCAACAAAGCAAAATTTTCTTCAAACATTTTTCTAAGTTGTGTGTGTCTGAATCAACTAGTGAGATATCATTCATACAATGATAAATCATAGATTGAGGGAACTGTTTACAAATTATTTCTAATGACTGTTGTACAAAATATTGACACAGGTGGGACTCTTTAACATCCTATTGATGATTACAAAGTGGAGTCAGAAATAGGCTGATAACCAGTAGTTTATTGGGGAAAAGTACTCACGAAAGGGAGCCAGTGACCAGGTTTGCACCTGAGCAGGACGGACCCAGAAATGCTTGCCAGTCAGCTCAGCCAGGCGAAAGAGAGCCTCGTGCATGCCTCCCTCCTCCTTAAACCCTTGTTACATAACTCTGACCAGGCCCAGGTGGGCGTGGTCAGTGGTACCTCTAATGAGGGTTTCTCCCTGTAATTCCCCTTTTAGTCTAAACAGGATTTAAACTTAACAGTATAAGTTATCTATAATTAACAATCATAAAGGTGAATAACAAGAAGATATAATAATCTACTTATATCACATCCTAACTATATCTATTCCATCTAAACCCTAAAGTCATCTGAAAGAGACCTCCTTCCAAACCCAACCCTAAACAATAGGAAACGAGCCCTAATTAGGTGTACATTATTCTTAGTGTCAACAGTGGGGAAAGGGGGCATATTATTCTTCGAGTTATTTCCTGCTGAAATGGGACAACTATAGCCTTGTGGGGTCCTGTAGGAAGAAAATGTTAAGAGTAGTGAAAGTCTTGAGTGGATTATCTGCAACACATGTATCCAGTCTGTGTTTGGTGGGAGATGCTTGATTAAAGGTCTAGGTTGAAGTCCTTATCTTGATTGAAGTCCTTGTCTTGATTTAAGTCAGTACCTGAAGCTCTGGCCAGAGTGTCAGTTCAAACACATCCAGTTGGATCCAGTGGACTCGATGAGGTGGGGTCCATTTTCTTTCCGGAGACTTCAAGGATTGCTGTTAGGAAGTTCTTCATTGGCTGTAGGGAGCTTAAACATTAATGTCTGCAGAGAAATATTAACATATGCATACCGGGAAAGGCAACAATAAGGAAAATAATAATTATGAGGGAATTTATACTTTCAGAGAAAGAGCTGAGAATAGACAAATGACAGTCCCCAAATTTTTTCTTATTCTGTATTACATCAATTGGATTCTTGATATAGTACAGAAACTCTGAATTTTATTTTAGCAACATGCTTGGATTTAGAGGAGGAAAGCCAAATCTAACTCTAAAGCCAGCATTGGTTTAACTGAATAGGGACTAGGAAGTATAGAGAAATAGATTTTATATAGAGACCTTTTTAGAGTTTACCATATGACAAATTCCTTTTGTTTGATGGTTCTTTTTGGATACCTATCCTCACTTCTTCAGGTATCTATCCATTCAATGTCCTTTTATTCCCTGGAGATGAGTTTTCCTGTGAAGATAAAAACAAAACACTTCCCTTCCTTTATGAGGTTTCTATATAGTTTATGAGATATACCTTAGTGGATGACCTGTCATTTCTCCTCATTGAGAGGTTTTTCTTGTTCTACTCGAATCTTGATCAACTTTGATGGTATCCAAAGCTTTCCTTCTCCTGTGGAACCAAAGTCGAAACCTCTTTTCCGACATAACACATGTCCTGGTTTCCATACAAAGGTCAAAACATCCTTGAAGTATACCGACTTATTTCAGTTCAGAAGTTTTTTCTGTAATCCAGTGTCTTTCTGCAGCTGTTTGCCCTTTCTCATTAGTATTAAGAAAGTTTAGTGTTAATAAAGCATTATGTAACCTATGTTTGGGGGTTTTCGTTCCCCCAGCCTGTTCATGGAGCATTTCTTTCAGTGTACGATTGGATCTCTCTACTACTGCTTGTCCTGTGGGATTGTGTGGTTTACCAGTTATGTGCTTTATGTTATAATATTTGAAAAACTGTTCCAATTTGGTGGAGACATATGCTGGAACATTGTCAGGTTTTATTTGTGCAGGAATACCCATAATGGCCATTACCTCTAACAGGTGTGTTATAACAGAATCGGCCTTTTCAGAGCTAAGAGCAGTAGCCCATTGAAACCCTGAAAATGTGTTTATAGTATGATGCACATATTTTAAATTTCCAAATTCTGGAAAGTGAAAGACACCCATCTGCCAAACCTTATTTCTCCAAATACCCTTAGGATTACAGCCTGCTGGCAATGGAGCTTGATTATAGAATGAACAGTTTCTCACTTATCTCCTTGGCTTGTTGCCAAGTGATGGAAAAATCCTTTTTCAAACCTTTGCTATTTACATGGTGTTTCTTATAAAATTCTGAGGTTTCTAGCATGCTTCCTATTAATAAACGATCAGTCTCATTGCCTTGTACTAGTGGGCCTCGCAGAACCGTATGGGATCTGATGTATGATATATATAGGATTGTTCTGGTTTCTGGTTGTTTCTTGTAATTGTATAAACAGTGAAGTTAATTCTGTATCATCAGGAACAAATTCTGCAGTCTCAATGGTAAAACGACTCTCTTTGCATATTGAGAATCAGTAACTATATTGAGAGACTCTGTAAAATCCATAAGTACCATAAGAATTGAGTATAATTCTGCTTCTGTACAGAGTTATATGGACTTTGAACTACTTTACTTATCTCCCCTGATTTATATCCTGCCTTACCTGATTTGTAGTGTAGAAGGTAAGGACTCCAGAAATAGGTGTTTTTTTTTGTTTTGTTTTTTTTACAATATGTAGAAGGATACAAATTGTCTTTTTTAATTTAATTCTGTAAGTTTTGGGATAATTATTGCTAATTGTTTCCCAAAAGAAAGTAAAAGTTATCTGCCAGTATTCATTGTCCTTCCATAAGGAGGAAATTTCCTCATTGGTTAAAGGTACTATAATTTCTGCTGGGTCCCTTCCAGTCAATTGACAAAGTCCTAATTTGCCTTTCAGAATCAAATCAAAAATCTTTTCTATGTACATCTTAAGCTTCTTATTCTGTTTATGTGGCAGAAATATCCATTCTAATATAATATCTTCCCTCTGCATCAGAATCCCTGAAGGGTATTCTCTGGATGGTAAAATAACCAGAATACAGTCTAAATTAGGGTCCACATGTGCGTCCAATATTCTTTTTTCCACCCACTGTAATTCTTTTTCCGCTTCAGCAGATAATATTCGTTGACTGTTTACGTCGTTGTCTCCTTTTCGGACCATTTTTAAATGCTTTAAGGCATGTCCTTCTACTCCAATTATTATCTGTAGTTCAGATATTTCCCCTAGCAATTCTCTGCAGGTCTTTAAGAGTTTGATGATGATCTCTTCTAATTTGTACTTTTTTCGGCCTGATCTTTCTTTCTTTCTTTCTTTCTTTTTTTTTTTTTTTTTTTTTTTTTTTTTTTTTTTTGGTTTTTCGAGATAAGGTTTCTCTGTGTAGCTTTGGAGCCTATCCTGGCACTGACTCTGGAGACCAGGCTGGCCTTGAACTCACAGAGATCCGCCTGCCTCTTCCTCCCAAGTGCTGGGATTAAAGGCGTGCACCACCAATGCCCGGCTCGGCCTGATTTTATGTAAGTCTATTTTATAACCTAAATAATTAATAAAATTTCCTCTTTGTATCTTTTCTGGGGCAATCTGTAATCCCCAACGAGGTAGAACATCCTTCACTGTTTCAAACATCCATTCTAATATCTCCTTCTTAGAATCTGACAATAAAATGTCATCCATATAATGATAAAGTATGGATTGAAGAAATTTCTTATAAATTATCTCCAAAGGTTTTTGTACGAAGTGCTGGCACAAGGTAGAACTATTTAACATTCCCTGTGGCAAAACCTTCCACTGAAATTTCTTAACTGACTTGGATTATTAAGAGTTGGTACAGTGAATGCAAATTTTTCCCTGCTCAGTGGTTAAGAGCACTGGCTGCTCTTCCAGAGGTCCTAAGTTCAAGTCCCAGCAACCACATGGTGGCTCACAACCATCTGTAATGAGATCTGGTGCCCTCTCTGGCCTGCAGACATACATGTAGGTAAAACACTGTATACATAATAAATAAATAAATCTTTTTTTTTTTTTTTTAAATCAGTCTCTTGCCAGGCAGTGATTTCTCGAGACCAGCTTGGTCTACAAGAGCTAGTTCCAGGACAGCCTCCAAAGCCACAGAAAAACCCTGTCTCAAAAAACCAAAAAAGAAACAATAATCAGTCTCTTTAAAATATCCTATCTGTTTTAAAAGTTTAAGTCTCATCTGCAGGCTCCCTTAAAAATACTTCCTTACTTCAGGAGGGAAAGATCGGGGCACAGTCATAGTATGAACCAAGCAAAACCAAATTCCAACAGTATAAATAACTCAATGTCCAATTATCTGGGATTCAACCCCCATCTTCTAGACTCCTCCAAAGGGCTTGGGTCATTTCTCCAACCTGCCCTCTGCAGCACACACAGTTTGTCTTCTAGGCTTCGGCTGGCTCCACTCCACTGCTGCTGCTGTTCTTGGTGGTCATCCCATGGTGCTAGCATCTCCAAAACATGCGTCTTCTGCTGCAACTGGGCTGCACTTTCACCAATAGCCTCTCACATGCTTTTTTCATGGTGCCAAGCCTCAACTTCTTTGCATGATCCCTTCAGTCCTGTGCCTTCAACTGCCACTGAGGCTTCACTTCTCCTGGCCTCTCACAGTGCTAAGCTTCAGCTGCTCTCCATGACCTTCAAAACCTCTCATGCCTTCAAAACCAGTACCACCTTGGTGACTCTTACATATCACCAAGACCAGCTGCCAGCATGAGGTAAAACCTTGGCTGCCTCTGGAACACAGCTTCTCTGTGCTCTCAGGAAACACTTCCCAGAAGATTTCACCTCAGTGATGCTGGTCTCTTCTCTCTTTTTTTTTTTTTTTTTTTTTTTTTTAAGATTTTATTTATTTATTATGCATACAACATTCTGCTTCCATGTATATCTGCACACCAGAAGAGGGCACCAGATCTCACTACAGATGGTTGTGAGCCACCATGTGGTTTCTGGGAATTGAACTCAGGACCTCTGGAAGAGCAGTCGTGCTCTTAATCTCTGAGCCATCTCTCCAGCCTTGCTGGTCTCTTCTTAATCACTGCTAATTTCTTAGCTTCAGCTGGCCAACATCAATTGTTCCATAAACATAAAGGTTTCACTTCAGTAGTTCTGGTACCTTGTTAATCACAGCTGATTCTTCAGCCCCAGCTAACCAGAACTCTGGATCTTAAATCAAAATAACAAATGGTCCTGATAGTCTTTAATTTTCCCTCTGAAACTTCACAAGGCAGGCCTCCATCTTCTGCACTGCTCTCAACACTCTTATCTTCCAAGCTCCCACAGAACACTCCTCTGAGCTCTCAATATCACTGGCTTTTCTAATCCAAAGTTCCAAAGTCCTTCCACAATCCTCCCAAAACATGGTTAGGTCTGTCACAGCAATACCGAACTACACTAGTCTTGGGGTTTCTGTTGCTATGATGAAACACCATGACCAAAAAGCAAGCAAGTTGGGGAGAAAGGAGTTTATTTGGCTTATACTTCCATTTTACACATTATTATTATTATTATTATTATTATTATTATTATTATTATTATTTATTTATTTTCGAGACAGGGTTTCTTTGTGGCTTTGGCGGGCACATCATTATTGAAAGAAGTCAGGATAGGAACTTAAACAGGGCAGGAATCTGGAGACAGGAGCTGACACAGAGGCCATGAAGGAGTGCTGCTTACTTTCTTGCTTCCCCTGATTTGCTCAGCCTGCTTTCTTAACAGCCCAGGGAAGGCATCACCCACAATGAGCTGGGTCCTCCCCGGTTAATCACTAATTGAGAAAATGCCTTATAGCTGGATCTCATAGAGGCATTTCCTCAACAGAGGCTCCTTCCTCTCTGATGACTCTAGCTTATGTGAAGTTGATACATAAAACCATCCAGTACACAGATGATAGTCACAAACACCCTCTACTTCTCTAGGGAGGAATACAACGTGATATACAATAAAACAAATGTATTTAAATTGCACAGGATACAACTTCAGGTCAGTGGCTACACAATAAACTATGCAGCCTTCTTTGTAGGAGAGAAAGAGGTCTTTTTTTAGTGGTAATAGTAAATGACTATTAGAATGAGTGGGCCTACACACCAGAGTGGTTTATATGATTCTCTCTGGAAGTGAATTGGCTGGAGAGACAGTTTGTGACAGTCTATCCAGGTGTAGTAACAGAACCCAGTTTTCTCTCCTGTGACAGTCAAGAATGGTCTTTAGGCAAATAAGTGGACATCAGAGTAGAGCCTCTTCCAGCCTCCAAGAGCCTACATTTAAAAGTTAGCGAAGTAACTGCTGAATTTAGGGTGGTGTACCTGGCTCCTTTGCCAGCCAGGGTGGGAGAGTATTTTTTATGTGTTTGGTTAGTGTTTCACAGCTCTGGATTTTGGTTCTGCTTTCTCCTAAATAATTTATTTCTGAAAAGGAAAAGAAAAAGTAAATTCATAGATACTCAAAGGAAAAATAATCCCCTCCCCTTAGGTAAGACAAGTATTAATTAGTACTCAGGTCTTAGAGCTAAAGTAACACCCACAGATTGGAACTAACAAGAGTGCTGCCCCAGCTCCCCTGAGGGGCTGCCTATGGTGTTATTAGGGACTGGAGTTAGTCATGAGTAGCTCTGGAATGCTGCCATTTGCTTGATTATGTAAGTTGCAAATTTTGATGAATTTTCAAAAAAGCATTGTCAAATATTTTGAGTATATTCCTCCCCAGAATTCATAAAATTATTGTGGAAAAAAGGCACTTCCCCACCCATCCTGACTTAGAAGATGAAGGAAGTACTTGAAGGTCTCAGATGCTAAGGTCTCAGATCCCTTCATTTAAATATTGTGGTGCACTTTGTATGTGAGGTTGTCCTTAGAACCTTGGAGTCTTTCTGCTGTATTAATAGTGAGAACGTGGAAATGACTGAATCTTAGTCTTGGCTGCGCTGCTCCTCAAGTGTTTTGTGTATGTCTACTTCTTGAATAGAGCTTGAAGGATGTTTTTATTTCTAAAGGATCTGTTTAATGGGCAATGCATCTCACTTGTTTGGGAAGGTGCATATATTGTGCTTTTCTGTGGTATCCATGGGTTCCAAACTCTACTGTGTTTCTTTCTCTTTAAAAAAAAAAAAAGAAAAAAAAAAGAAAGAAAAAGAAAAGAGAGAGAGAGCAACAAAAGCCGCTGACTGTTACTATAGGGAAAAGGGCCAGCCAAAGAAACACACCCTGAGCAGAGCCAAAGAAACACATTTTGGCCCTGCAACCAGAGCCAAAGAAAAGAACCCTGACCCTGAAACCAGTGCTAAAGAAACACATTTTGTCTCTGGAATCAGAGCCAGTGAAAAGAAATACACCCTGGCCCTAAAATTAGAGCCAAAAGGCTAAAAAGGACCAGTGAAAGAAACACTTTGATCCTGAAATTAGAGCCAAATCTGACCCTGAACCTGAGCAGAAAACCAACGAATCCCTGAGCTGGAGATCTAGCCATTCTGAGCTCAGGGATTGAAATCTGACCAATCCCCACTCTGGAAATCTCCCTGGGAAAACTCCACCCCTAAGAATCCCTATATAAACCCTGTGTCTGTTCAGCTTGTGACTGTCCAGCTGTCTTCTTCCACACCAGCAAAGGCAGTCACTCTCCTGAATTCTTCCCTCCCAATAAATCTCTTGAATGAGGTTTGGGTAAGACCTTTCTTTGTGGAGGAGAGAAGTAACAACTTTTCGCTGGAGCCAGAGCAGACAGGAGCTGAGCAGGGCTGTCATATTTGGGGTGGGGAAACGGGACAGAACGCTTTCCCTAGTTGTTACACTCTAGGGAACTAGAGCCAGACTGTAACAACTTCCCTGGGGAAGCCTTTCCCTGGAGAAGGGCTGTAAGCTGCTATGCTTACTGCAACCTGCTTATTCCTTGGCTCCCGAGTGCCAGAATACTTTTACGTCCAAGCTGTAACACCCAGTATTCCTTGGCTCCCAAGTGCCAGAATTCCTTTCTGTCTGAGCTGTAACACTCAGTTTTCTTTGGCTCCAGGGTGCCAGAATCCCTGTCCATCTCATCTGCTGCAGTGCTTATAGTTACTAGGACTTTCTGGCCTGATTTTCCCAGTTACTGATATGTCTCTGTGAAGTGTAAATATCAAGTCTCTGTACATTATTAAGTAGGTATCCATTCTGAACTCTGGGCAGATGAGCATGTGTCTTGGGCTATGGGGCACTGGTGCTTTTTTAGAGTTTGCAAGGATTTTTCTGCAATTTTCAGATCATCATCAATACCTCAAGACAATGTATGAATAGTCTGCTACAGGTGGCTCCTTGGTATTATGTCAATCTATAGAAATGCAATTCATAACATTACTTGATACTATCTTTTATTTGGGGGAAAATATGTTGGCACACATCCTGGAAAATAAGCAGAAAAACATCTTACTTGGTAACTGTACACAACAAATAAAAGGATAGATTTAAGTCTTTTGGCCTTTCACCAGGTTTATCCTTATTAAAGGTAAACTGTTTCCTCCATAGGGTGTTTTGAGATTCCTTAAATGAAAACATTTTTTTCATCTGTTTTGTGTTTAAAGAATTTTCAGTAAAGTGTGTGTGTGTGGTGGGGGGGGGGCTTCTTTTCCTTTAGGATTGTTCCTCTGTGTTCTTCAGGGCTCAGCTGGATTCAGACAGCTCTTTTATACAAACCCACGGCTTTTTCGTTGGTTAACCTGTAGTTACAAAGTATACATCACTTGTCAGGCACTTTGTTACAATCCTATATGGTATTTTCTTTAATCATTTCAGAATGAGGAGGAAGTTTTAATATCTCAAGATGCTGTTAACTTGGGACCATGTGTTTTCAAAGAAGTATCTGGCTCACAGTGCTGCTCTAAGGCAGACTTATGGAGCCAAGGTTCATCTTTGTGCTTGTAAGGATCACAGTGCTCTTAGACCTTTTGTTTTCATGTATTTTGTAACACCTCGTGAATGCTGCCTGCTGCTGCCTGTCCTAATCCTCTGAGTGATGGATGAACTCTTCTGGGAGCTTTTGGTCGAGTTGATTGAAGCATTTGGAAATGTTACCCTGTCCTCCCCCCCTTTTGTACTTGTTTAACACCGTGTGAGCTTTTATTTTGGGGGGGGGGGTTCGAGACAGGGTTTCTCTATGGCTTTGGAAGCTGTCCCGGAACTAGCTCTTATAGAAGACCAGGCTGGTCTCGAACTCACTGAGATCCAACTGCCTCTGCCTCCCAAGTGCTGGGATTAAAGGCTTGCACCACCACCGCCCAACCATGTGAGCATCTTTATTTGAGAGATGGCACTTGTTTTCTCTGATGTTGACCTGGATTTAGCATGGTGTCAATAGAATACTCCTCCCTCTCAGAGACTCTTATTTAACAATTGTGTTTAAAACTATCAAACTGTTACTTTGTTTTTTTGGGTAACCTTGTGTTTTGTTTCTTTGGCATTGCTGGTTGATTGAACTAGGCCTTGCATGTGTTAGACAGCTGCCCTAGCCCTGAGTTAAATCCCCATCCCCAATTTACCATTTTGAATGCTATTTTTTTAATCAGCAAATGATTGCTGTCATTGAGTGGGTAAGGAAATTCTCCACTCTTTTTGTGTGAGGAAGCACTGCTACCAGCCATGCTTCCAAATCACTTCTAGTGGCAGTAATGTGTTGTACCCCAGCGTTTGTACCCCACAGTGGCAGAGTTATAAATGGAGTATTATGTATAACCTAATACAACAAAGATTAGTAGGTAACACTGTGTTATTGGTATCTTTCTCTGTTTTTAAGGAGTGGTGAATGTGTTGCTAACGACTCCACTCTGGGTGGTAAACACCAGACTGAAGCTGCAAGGGGCAAAATTTCGGAATGAAGACATTATACCAACTAACTACAAAGGCATTATTGGTAGGTATCTCTGGGATATTGTATTTGAAATCCATTTCCACAGTAAAGCTGTCTAGCAGACTGCCTCAGATCCCAGCAAACTATTTGTTTATGTGTCTGTGGTTGATAGGAACTCATCTGGGCTGACCATAGCTGAATCTCCTCAGCTCTGAACATACTCTTCTCATAACAATGGCACAACACCACCGAAAGCACCTACTGCGTCCCTGTTCATATCTTACCTGATAACAAGCCTAAGACAAGGGGTAGAGACGAATACTGTTCCCAAGGAGTAGATGGGGAAACAGGGAGAGACTGTGAATATGTGAGTTTAAAGTGTTAGTTATTAAAGCTAAGAGCCTCAAGTGTGCTACCCCTGAGCTACACCCCTAAACTAAATATTTTTTGTTGTTGTCATTGTTGTTTTGGTTTGGGTTTTTTTTTTTAGTTTTTCAAGACAAGGTTTCTCCGCGTAGCCCTACCTGTCCTAGAATTCACGCTGTAGACCAGACTGGCCCCGAACTCACAGAGATATGCCTGCCTCTGCCTCCCAAGTGCTGGGATTAAAGGCTTGTACCACCACCACCACCAGGCCTTGTTTTGTTTTGTTTTTTAACATTTTTTTTATTAATTTATTTTTTACATTCCAATCCCAGTTCTGGCTCCCTCCTCTCCTCCCCACTTGCCCTTCCCCCACTTCCATCTGCTCCTGGGAGAGGGTAAGGCCTCCCCTAGGAAGTCTACTAAGTCTGTCCCATCATCTCATTGAGGCAGGACCAAGGCACCTCTCCACCCCCACACCCCTGTGTCTAGGCTGAGCAAGGTATCTCTCCATATAGAATGGGCTCCACTAAGTCAGTTTGTGCATTAAAGGTAGATCTTGGACCCACTACTAGTGGCCTTGTATATTGTCTCAGTTGCACCATTGTCACCTATATTAAGGAGTGTTATGCTTTGTGTTATTTAAGACAGAGTCTTATAGCTTAGACTAGCCTCAAACTCATAGCTGAGGATGATCTTGAACTTCTGATCCTCTTGCCTCCACCTCTGAGAGCTGAGATTACAGAAGGGCATCACAATGCCATGCCCAGGACTTTGTATATGCTAGGCAAGCATTCTACTGACTGAGTGACATCCCCAGCTCAAGGGGTTTAGTTTTTTGTTTGTTTGTTTGTTTGTTTTTTAGACAGAATTTTGCCATTTCCCAAGTTGTCCTTAAACTCACTGTATATCCTAGTCTGGCCTCAAATTCATAGCAGTCCCACCAAGCACTGAGATCACAGGTGTGACCCACCACATCCAGCTTGTTACTATTTCTGAGACAATCTCACTATGGAACCTAGGCTGGCCTCAAACATGAGATCTTCCTGTCTTTTAGCTTCCCCAGTGCTGGTGTTACAAGTGTTTACAGCACAACCAGCCCAAGTTAATATTTTTAAAGAATAATACACCTTCTATCTGTAATGTTGTCTTTGGATGAAGATACAAGGATAGTATCTGATGACTTTAAACTTCTGCTTTTTAAAGACAAGGTCTCACTGTACAACTGGCTTTGAAGTGCTGATCCTACCATCTTAGCCTCTGGAATGCTGGGATTGCCAGAGTGTGCCATCACCATGTACAGCCTAGCTTCTGCTTTTTGATAGAACCACATGGCCAGACTTGCATTTCTCTTTGTAACAGAAGTGGCTTTCTTATAATTCATAGATTCTAAGAAAAGATCTTATGTTATGCTAGGCCTTGTGAAATATGTGGTTTATAGTTCAATACAGTTCCCAGGTGTGCTGACAGTGCAGCATTCTAAACCCAGATTGTCAGGAAAAGTTACATATAATAGAGGTTGTCATTAGAATTTGATGATTATCAAAAGGTAGTTGGGGTTGGGGGTGGCACATGCCTTTAATTCCAGCACTCGGGAAGCAAGTGGCAGGTGGATCTTTGTGAGTTAAAGGCTAGCCTGGTCTATAGAGCAAGTTCCAGAAAAGCCAAGGCTACACAGAGAAACCCTGTCTTGAAAAACAAAACAAAAGGTAGCTAACTCCAGTGCATGGCAGTCCACACCTATTGTGTGAGGCAGGAAGATACAGTGTTTAAGGCCATACTGGGTTACATAGCAAGAAAATCTTTAAAAACAAACAAATGAACAGAAAGGTACCTAAGTAGGGTATCTGCCTCCAAAATATCATCAGAAAGAGGATGACAGAACAATTGTCTTTTCTAGTTAGGACACTGTCATGGTGCTTTACAAAAGCCTGCCTTCTTGCTTAGATGCATTCCACCAGATTATTCGAGATGAAGGAATCTTGGCTCTGTGGAATGGCACCTTTCCCTCCTTGCTGTTGGTCTTCAACCCTGCCATCCAATTCATGTTCTACGAAGGCTTAAAACGGCAGCTTTTAAAGAAGCGGATGAAGGTAATCCCTAATTTTAAAAGTGACTAAAAGAAATGCCTGTCTGCTTGCCCGATTGAAATGCTTCCTTTTCTGCTTTCCAGCTCTCTTCTCTGGATGTGTTCATCATTGGTGCAATAGCCAAAGCGATTGCCACCACAGTCACCTATCCCATGCAGACGGTACAGTCAATTCTTAGGGTAAGTGCAGGGAGTTCTCCCTAAAGTGAGTCCAGTGACAACTAAAGTACATCCTAAAATCAGTAATGCAGGAGGGTCTCCACCTGAGTGTTCTCGCCCATTTTTCCCTGTGTGCAGTAGTCTGCAGGCTTACAGCTTTCAGTTGGCTTTCTGCATGATGTGGAATGAGGTTTATGTTGGAATTTCTTAATAATATATTATCTCAGGAAAACTGTATGTGCAAAAAGATTCCTCAAGGACCTCAGGACAACCCAAGTTTGCTTTCTTCCCATTTACATTGTTTGCCGTGTGCCATGGAACAGATGACCTTTGACAAAATCAGAAGTTAATGCCTTTAGTTCACTCACAAGTAATTAATGATTTAAGTTTTCCAGATCACGTTCAGATTTCAGTTTTTTTCATAAATTTGGTTGTTTATACATTCAAACATTTTTAGACACTCTGTGAGAAGCTGAGGATATGGTGTAGCCCCTGTCCTCAAGAAGACAGCAAGTGAAAGAACCAAGTAATTCTTATAAGCTGAATCAGCTGTTAAGGACATGAACAGCACTGGCTTACAAAAGAGGAGCTGTTCTTCCTAGGCATTTGGCTGGATGCCTGCCCTTCTGAGGAGGCCCACAGAAATAAGGTACAAAGGAATATGAAGCTTGTGCTGTACAAAGAGGGAGGACAGTGCATCCCAGAAGAGGGAGAGCACCATGTTGAGAGAGCTTGCTTCATCTTAAAAAAATGAAAGGAGGCCTCTGTCGCTGGGAATGGCTTGCACAGCAGGGGTCTGAAAGAATCAGAGGAAATCTGTAGGTGAGGAAAGTGGGCTGGAAGATTTTACTCTCAGCCCAGCAGGAAGCCTGTGAAGGACTTTAAGGTGGGAAGTAGTGTGATCTCAGAAAGCCTGTGAGGCTCTTCTGCAGTGGATAGATCAAATAGATCGGAAGCTGAGAGGGAGGGTCTGGGAAAGAGTGTTTGTTCTTCGAGCATATGAACCTGATTTCAAATCTGTGGCACCCACTGAAAGAATCAGGCATTGCTTCCTGTGCCTGCAACCCCAGCATGGGCTTGGGGAGTATGAGGGTGGAGAAAGACATATCTTCTGGTTCAGTGAGAACCTGTCTTATGGCAGTACAGCAGGGATCCAGAGAAGAAGGCAACAAAGGCCCTCTTTGCTGGCCCCCCCCCCCCATGCACACAGGCGTGTCCTCCACCCCCCAAGCTAAAGAGAAAGAGGGCCAAGCAGGTAGTAATCCAGGTGACAGCTTGATAGTCTGGACTAGGTTAGCAGCAGTGGAGATGGGATGTGGACAGATTGGATATGTGTGCTGGCACTTCTTGTGTTGCTCAGAATACCACTGTACCAGGGCTTATTTAGCATGTACAAGGGCCTGGGTTTGATCCCCAGCACCACAAAAAGATACAGTTAAAAACTTGTTCTAGAGAGAAGATTTGAAGGATTTATTGATAGAGAAAATGAAAGTAGTTGTCTTAGGGTTTCTATTATTGAGAAAAGACACCATGACCAGGGAAACTCTTAAAAAAGAAAACATTTAATTGGGGTGGTTTGCTTACATTTCAGAGGTTTAGTCCATTATCATCATGGCAAGATATGGCAGTATGCAGGCAGACATGGTGCTGGAGAAGGAGCTTTTCAGGCAACAGGCATTTTTCAGGCAACAGGAAGTTGTCTGTTCCACTGGGAGTGGCTTGTGCATATATGAGACCTCAAAGCCCACCTACATAGTGACACACTTCCTCCAACAAGGCAACACCTCCTAATAGTGCTACTCCCTTTGGGAGCCATTTTCTTTCAAACCACCACAGCAGTGTATTAGTTAAAACCACAACTTTCTATGAGAAGTATTTTTGCTAAACTGCCTTTTTAATGTGCTATTTTTAATTGGCTCTTAATAGAAGTGCCTTAAATAACCCAGGCATGTGCTTCTGCTTTGTTTTTGTCTTTGCTGGTAAGAGGTTTCCCATAATTCTCTGTAAAAGTGAAAGTTATTGGTGCTGAGGATGTAAGTTTTTGGTAAGGGTATTTGTTTTAGCATATTGAAGACCTTTGGTTCAACCCCCAAAACAATAACAACAACAAAAATGTTTCCTTTATTGAAAAGTATTTTTTACTTTGGTTTATTTAGTTGAAAAAGAGGGATTAATAAAATCTGTGGTACTAATTAGATATTTTCATTTTCAAATGCTATGCTATGAGATGTTACTCCAAAGTAATTTACTAAGTAGAAATTAAGATGAAGAGGGGCTAGAGAAATTACTTAGTGGTTAAGAGCAGAGGACTCCAGTTCACATCCCAGCACCCATGTCAGAAGGCTCAGAGCCTCCTGTGACTCCAGCTCCTGGGGATCCAGCACCCTCTTCTGGACTTTGTGGTCACCAGCACTCAAGTGTGCACATGCCCTTATGTAGACATACATATACACATGATTAAACTAAAAATAAACCTTTTGCCTGGCGTTGGTGGTGCATGTCTTTAATGCCAGCACTAGGGAGGCAGAGGCAGGCGGATCTCTGTGAGTTCAAAGCCAGCCTGGTCTACAGAGGGAGTTCCAGGACAGGCTCCAAAGCAATAGAGAGAAAAAATCTTTTAAAAAATGAAATTTAAGATAAGGAAAACAATGATGAGTAGTAATTATCTCCCTCTCTCTCTCTTTTTTCCTTTCCTTCCTTCCCAGTTTGGACGTCATAGACTAAACCCAGAAAACAGAACACTGGGGAGTCTTCGGAATGTTCTCTACCTTCTTCACCAGCGAGTCAAGTGAGCTCTGTAGATGTTTCCTGTTCCATCTTCTCTTTCAGTGGCCTCACTCTGCTGGGAGACTAGTGTAGGGGTGTTCGGATGAGCTCTTCCTGCTTCAGTGCTGCAGCAGCCTCAGAAACCTCTTCCTTATGTTCAGGTTTCTCAGTTTAGGAGTTTATTGTGATTTGATGGCAGTTTGGGGGAATTGTGGAAAAGTTCAGGTCCTATTCCTTGCTAATTATAAATGTACAGAACTCCCTTGTAAAGGGAACCCCCAGGGCTGGGAACAGAGCTTGGTGGCAGAGCCTGTGCCTAGTACACGCACAGCCCTGGGTTCAAACCCTAGCACCAAGAAAAAATAAAGAAGAGGCCAGGCATCATGGTATACTCCTTTAATCCCAGCACTTTGGAGGCAGAGGCAGGTGGATCTCTGTGAGTTTGAGGCCAGCCTGGTCTACTGAGCAAGTTCTAAGACAATTGAGACCACATAGTGAGACCTGCCTCAAAAACAAATAAATAAAACAAAATAAAAACCGCAACAACTTGAAGCCAGTTAAATGCATATATATATATATATATATATATATATTTTTTTTTTTTTTTTCCCCTTCTCTTCTTGTTTCTCTCCCAAGAGGTAGTCCCTGAAAAGTCTCAGTAGCCCTGGGACTTCCACTGTGGGTGGATGTCACTCTGAAGAGCACAGGAAATGCATGGGTTCATTTCTATGTTCCACATGATTCCCCTTAATAGATTTCCACAGCAAGTTTATAAACTAATTTGATTCAGACACCCAAGTAGTCTTAATGTCAATCCACAGGGTGGCATTGCTGTTGAACTAGCATAAGAGACTAACTCACTTTCAGCAAATAGCTTTGGAGTGATTACTTGCTTTCAGTTTGAGGTTCTAGCCAAAGCAATCTCTGAGGAGCTCTTAAGTGCTGGTTCCCAGGCTAGCATGCTCCTTCTCAGCACCTGGGAGCTTGTTGGTCATGCAAATTTTTTGAGTCCTGTCCTGAAGTTAGTGAGTCAGATACAATGGGAATGGGCTAGCAGATCTGTATTTTAACCAGTTCTTCAGGTGACTTAGGTGCTTGCCAAATTTCAGTTGTGCCCTAGAACCAAATGTATGGGCAGTCTGAGAATCAGATTGAGAATCATTTCTGTCTCTTCCCTTAGTTCTGTTAAGGTTAAAATTATCTAAACTAATCTATGGCTTTCCTACCACTTAGGGACTGTTAAGTTGAAATGACTGAATTGGGGACCTTAGAAGTTCTTAGATCTCTGGTTTGGGCATTACCATGATTCCAGAAGCATTCGGGATCTGCTTCCTGGTGTGGTGTTGCCAGCATCCCACTAATTAATGACGACTATAATAAAGACAAAGTATCAATGGCTCATGAATACTAAAATTCATCTGTCCCTAAATGCCTTCAAAGCTAAGAAGTACTCCACCAGTAGACATCTGTTAGAATTGAAATTCTCCATTGCTTGTTTTGATTCTAAAGAAAAACCCTTTCAGAGAGAAGCTATCGGGGCAGCAGATCTCTCTAACACAAGAGCTGGTTTTTATAAAGACAATCTATTTTTTCCCAACCTCTTTCCTTTCAGGCGCTTTGGAATAATGGGACTCTACAAAGGCCTTGAAGCCAAGCTGCTCCAGACAGTGCTCACAGCTGCCCTCATGTTCCTTGTATACGAGAAACTGACAGCTGCTACCTTCACCGTAATGGGCCTGAAGAGCACACACAAGCACTGAGGTCCTCCCACAGGACAGTGTGGAGATGCCCATGCTGCACAGAGAGACAAGGCATCATTCTTCTTTTCCTCTGGCTCCATCCACACCACAGACATTTCTGTCATTGTCTGGAAAGGCATCAAAGGCTAAATAGGGAGTATAGTTGGCTAGACCTATTGCCAACTGAATTTGTACGGTGTTTGGTTGGATTTGGGGGTGGCAGTTAGACTGATTTGAAACCTGAAAATGTAGGTTTGGGGGTGTTTATTAATTTTTTTTGAGGGTCTGGACTTTCCATCTGAAGCTTCTCAACTTTGCCACCTGTTCTCTTCCCTGAATGCTCTCCCAAGTTCTGGACGATTCAGTACCAGAATTCTCCTCAGATACTTTATGTGTCTTAATCTTGGTAAGATTCTCCTCACTGAAAATAATATGATGACTGTGCTGTGGGCTTGACTTTATGTCTGTCTGACTCTTTTCCTCCTGCTTAACATGAGTTAAGTGAGCTGTTTATTTTGTGGGGGAAATGAAAATTATTAATCCTAAATGATTTTCTTAAAATTTGTAAATGTTGATTATTCATTAATGTTTGACGTAGTTTTCTAAATACATATTTATTTTGAATTGTCTTTTATTACAAAAAAGAAGCCCTGGTGTTGTATGTCCATTCATGCAAGCTCCAACTAGACAAGCCTCAATAAATTGTCAGCACACACACAAAAAAACATTCATGAAAGTTGCTCTTTATTAAGGTATTAAATCTGTGTGTGTGGTGGTTTGAATGAGAGTGGCCCCCATGGGCTCATGTGTGAATGGTTCCCAGCTGGCAAACTGTTTGGGAAGGGTTAGAAGGTGTGGCCTTGTTAGAGGAGGTGTGTCAATGGGTGCAGACTTTTAAGTTTCAAAGCCCACACCAGTCCCACTTGGCTCTCTCTGCCTTATGCTTGTGCCACAAGGTGTGAGCTCTCAGCTGCTGCTCCAGGGCCATGCCTGCCTGCCTGCTACCATGCTCTCCACCATGATAGTCATGGGCTCTACCCTTTTGAAACCCTAAGCCCCAAATTAAATGCTTTCTTATCTAAGCTGCTTGGGCCATGGTGTTTTATCACAGCAGTAGACCAGTGACTGGGAGGGACAGTGTGCAAGCAGGTGATTAAAGGAAGATTGTAAAAGTTCACTGAGCACCAGACACTCAAGAGGACTCTGGAAGGCTCTCTGCCTTGTAGATCTGTATGGACTGTATTTTCAGAAGCATTTGATGCAGGTTATTTCTGTTTGGAAACAATCCCTTAGGGTCCTACTACTGTAAAATATGGCCCATCAAGCAGTAGCATTGGCATCAGCTGAGAGCCTGTTAGGCTTGCAGCCCAGGCCTTTTGAGTCACATTTTGTAGTTTAATATGATCCCCAGGTAATTTCCATCTATAATAAAGTTCAGGAGATCTTGGGGCAACTGGCCCAATAGAAGATGGGATCGACTTTGATTGCAGAAGTCAGATAAATATTTCTCTCAAGGGAAAACTAGATTGTTGTAGGAAAGACGGCCTCTGAGAAATCTCCAAATCCCATGTCATCAATTCCTTCCATCAGAGCACACAGCCGGGAGTGAATCCAGATAGCTCACACCACTCACCCACAAAGCCAGTTCTCTTCACATTCATAGAATTCTTTATTCTCCGCCTCTTGGCAGGGAAGGAGTGTGGCTTCCTCTTAGTAGAATGACTTTGATTCTTGTGCTTTGGTTTTTTTCTCTCTGACAAAATGACACATTGTGTAAGTCTATTTTTCAGTCAGTCGGAGAGTGATGAGTATTATGTGGTCTGGACTCTAGAAATTTCTTGTATTTCCCTTCCTACTCCTATGGTGATTTCAAATTGTGTGGTTGTTAAGTGATAATAACTGAAGGAATTTTGTGGTATTCTAGAAAACAAAAAGAGCTAAACTAAATACTCATTCCCCATTAAAGACAGAATTGGTCCTATTACCACTGTATGTGTACGTGTGTGTTTGAGTGGGAGCAAGTGGATATGTGCACTTGAACTTGGAAGCCAAGGACTGCCATTAAGTATCACCTTCAGTCTCTTTCCACCTTATCTTTTTGAGTCAGGTCTCTCACTAAACCTAGAGCTCACTGATTTGACTAGACTAGCTAGACAGCAAGCTCCCAGGATCTATCTACCTGTTTGCACCTCCCCAGTGCTGGGGATAGGCATGCCTCGCTGTGTCTGCATGGCCCTGGTGCTCAAACTCAGGTCTGCAAGTACTTTCTGACTAAGACATCTCCCCAGCCCCACTCTTCCATTACTCTTCTTTTTTTTTAATTTTTTTTATTGTTTTATTTTAGACATGACTTCTCTGTGTAACCTAGGCTGTCCTGGAACAAACTCTGTAGACCAGGCTGACTTTGAACTCAATAGAGATCCATCATGCACCAATACACCTGGCCCACTACTTTCTATTTTACTGTAAGATTTGGGTATATCTGTTGGAGGTCTTGGGAGGGAAGCACAAGACTACTGTTTGGGCTCCATAGAGGAGGAGAATGATGTAGATGGTGCTAGTGTGCTTTCATGATCATTTTAGTTATGCTGTCCACTTTGAAACTTGAGTGTTGATCTCAAGATAGGATAACCTCCAAACCAAAGCACATATATAATTCAGGTAAGTGTCTATGCTGTGGAATGTATTTGTTTTTTTTTTTCCTACTCTTTTATTTAAATTAGAAACAAGATTGTTTTACATGTCAATCTCAGTACCCTCTACCTCCCCTCCTCCCCTACTCCCCCACTAACTCCCTATCCCATTCCCCTTTCTGCTCCCCAGGGAGGGTGAGGCCTTCCATGGGGGATCTTCAGAGTCTGTCATATCCTTTGGAGCAGGGCCTAGGCCCTCCCCCATGTGTCTAGGCTGAGACAGTATCCATCTATGTTGAAACCATATTCTTTTGTTTTGTTTTGTTTTTTTGAAAACACATTCTTGTCTCTCACTTGACACAAAACCCAAACCAAATGGGTAAAGAACTTCAACATAAGACCTGGTACTCTAAAACTACTAGAGGAAAACACAGAGAGTAATACTTCAGCTAATAAGAATTGGTAATGAGGGGCTGGAGAGATGGCTCAGAGGTTAAGAGCACTGACTGCTCTTCCAGAGGTCCTGAGTTCAATTCCCAGCAACCACTTGGTGGCTCACAACCATCTGTTATAAGATCTGGTGCCATTTTCTAGTGTGCAGATATACATGGAAGCAGAATGTTGTATACATAATATATAAATAAAATATTTTAAAAAAGAATTGGTAATGATTTTATATATATATATTTGAATAACAAGATTGAATTACATGATGATCCCAGTTCCCTTCTCCCTCCCTCCCTCCTCTACCACCACTCCCAACTAAAATCCTACCTATCATATGTCCTTTCTTCTAATCTACACCTGACTCAAAATTTCTGCTTCCTCATGACCTCTGCATCCTTCCTTTTCTTCCCTTCTCACTCTCGTAGCTTCCTCCCCACTCTTTCCATGTTCTCAATTTGCTCAAGGGATGGTGACCCTTTCCCCTTCTCCAGGGGACAAAGTTTGTCTCTTTTAGGGTCTTCCTTGTTTACTAGTTTCTCTGGCAGTGTGGATTGTAGGATGGTAATCCCTTACTGTATGTCTAAAATCCACATGTGAATGAGTACATATCATGTTTGTCTTTTTGTGATTGGGTTACCTCGCTCAGAATGGTTTCTTCGAGTTCCATCCATTTTCCTACAAATTTCAAGATCCCATTGTTTTTTTCTGCTGAGTAGTACTCCATTGTGTAAATGTACCACATTTTCTCCATCCATTCTTTGGTTGAGGGGCATCTAGGCTGCTTCCAGTTTCTGGCTATTACAGATAGTGCTGCTATGAACATCGTTGAACAGATGTTTTTGTTGTATGAATGTGCTTCTTTTAGGTATATGCCTAGGAGTGGAACTGCTGGATCTTGTGGTAGACTGATTACCATTTTCGTGAGGAGTCGCCATACTGATTTCCAAAGTGGCTGTACAGTTGGCACTCCCACCAGCAGTGGAGGAGTGTTCCCCTTTCTCCACATCCTCTCCAGCATAAACTATCATTGGTGTTTTTGATTTTAGCCATCCTGACAGGAGTAAGATGATATCTCAGAGTTGTTTTGATTTGTATTTCCCTGAAGGCTAAGGATGTTGAACACTTTCTTATGTGTCTTTCAGCCATGTTAGATTCCTCTATTGAGAATTGTCTATTTAGTTCTGTATCCCATTTTTTAATTGGATTGTTTGGTGTTTTGGAGAATAGCTTCTTGAGTTCTTTGTATATTTTGGAGATCAGCAGTCTGTCAGATGTGGGGTTGGTGAATATCTTTTCCCAGTCTGTGGGCTGTTGTTTTGTCTTGCTGACTGTGTCCTTTGCCTTACAGAAGCTTCTCAGTTTCAGGAGGTCCCATTTATTAATTGTTGATCTTAGTGTCTGTGCTACTGGTGTTATGTTCAGGAAGCGGTCTCCTGTACCAATTAATTCAAAGGTATTTCCCACTTTATCTTCTAATAGGTTCAGTGTGGCTGGGTTTATGTTGAGGTCTTTGATCCATTTTGACTTAAGTTTTGTGCAGGGCAAAGGCTGGGGTCTATCTGTAGTCTTCTACATGTTTGCATCCAGTTATGCCAGCACCATTTGTTGAAGATGTTCTCTTTGTTCCAGTGTATATATTCGGATTGTCAAAAATCAGGTGTTCATAGGTGTGTGGGTTAATAATCAGGGTTTTCAACTCTATTCCATTGGTCTACCTGTCTATTTTTGTGCCAATACCAAGCTGTTTTCAGGACGATAGCTCTGTAATAGAGCTTGAAGTCAGGGATGGTGATGCCTCCAGAGGTTCCTCTATTGTACAGGGTTGTTTTGGCTATCCTGGGTCTTTTGTTTCTCCATGTAAAGTTGAGAATTATTCTTTCAAGGTCAGTGAAGAATTGTGTTGGGATTTTGATGGGGATTGCATTGAATCTGTAGATTGCTTTTGGCAAGATTGTCATTTTTACTATGTTGATCCTGCCTATCCAAGAGCATGGGAGATCTTTCCATTTTCTGGTATCTTCTTTAATTTCTTTCTTTAGAGACTCAAAATTCTTATGGTACAGGTCTTTCACTTTTTTGGTTAGTGTTACTCCAAGGTATTTTATGTTGTTTGTGGCGATTGTAAAGGGTGATGCTTCTCTGATTTCTTTCTCCACCAATGTGTCATTCGTATAGAGTAGGGCTACAGATTATTTTGAGTTAATCTTGTATCCTGCCACTTTGCTGAAGGTGTTTATCAGCTGTAGAAGTTCCCTGGTAGAGTTTTTTGGGTCACTTATGTAGACTATCATATCATCTGCAATTCCTATCATATCATCTGCATCTTCCTTTCCAATTTGTATTCCCTTGATCTCCTTTTATTGTCTTATTGCTCTAGCTAGAACTCCAAGGACAATATTGAAGAGGTATGGAGAGAGTGGACAGCCTTGTCTTGTTCCCGATTTTAGAGGAATTGCATTGAGTTTCTCTCCATTTAATTTAATGGCTGTTGGCTTGCTGTATATTGCTTTATTATGTTGAGGTATGTTCCTGTTATCCCTGATTTCTCCAGGACCTTTATCATGAAGGGGTGTTGGATTTTGTCAAAGGCTCTTTCAGTATCTAGTGAGATGATCATGTGATTTTTTTTCCTCAGTCTGTTTATATGGTTGATTATATTGATGGATTTTCATATGTTGAACCATCCCTGCATCCCTGGGATGAAGCCTACTTGATCATGGTGGATGATTTCTCTGATGTGTTCTTGGATTCGATTTGCCAATATTTTATTGAGAATTTTTGCATCAATGTTCATGAGGGATATTGGTCTGTAGTTCTCTTTCTTAGTTGTGTCTTTGTGTGGCTTGGGTATCAAGGTTATTGAAGCCTCATAAAAAGAGTTTGGTAATGACCCTTCTGCTTCTATTGTGTGGAATACTTTGAGGAGAATTGGTATTAGCTGTACTTTGAATTTCTGGTAGAATTCTGCACTGAAGCCATCTGGCCCTGGGCTTTTTTTTTTTTTTTGGTTGGGAGACTTCTAATGATTGCTTCAATTTCATTAGAGGTTATAGGTCTATTTAAATTAAATCAATCTGTTGTTGATTTAATTTTGGTAAGTGAAATCTGTCCAGAAAATTGTCCATTTCCTTTAGATTTTCAAATTTTGAGGAACATAGGTTTTTAAAGACCTGATGATTCTCTGGATTTCCTCTGTGTCTGTTGTTATGTCCCCCTTTTCATTCCTGATTTTATTAATTTACATGTTCACTCTTTGTTGTTTGGTAAGTTTGGATAAAGGTTTGTCTATCTTGTTGATTTTCTCGAAGAACCAACTTTTTGTTATATTGATTCTTTGTATTGTTCTCTTAGTTTCCATTTTATTGATTTCAGCCCTCAATTTGATTATTTCCTGGCATCTGCTCCTCCGGGGTGTATTGGCTTCTTTGCTTTCTAAAGCTTTCAGTTGTGCTGTTAATTCGCTAGTGTGATTATTCTCCTGTTTCTTCATGTGGGCATTTAGCGCTATGAACTTTCCTCTAAGCACTGCTTTCAAAGTATCCCATAGGTTTGGATATGTTGTGTCTGCATTCTCATTGAATTCTAGGAAATCCTTAATTTCTTTTTTTATTTCTTCCTGGACCCATGAATTGTGCAATTGGGTGTTACTTAATTTCCATGAGTTTGTAGGTTTTCTGTAGTTCATGTTGTTGTTGAATTCTAATTTTAAAGCATGGTAGTCTGATAAGACACAGGGGGTTATTTCAATTTTTTTTATACCTGTTGAGGTTTGCTATGTTGCCAAGTATGTGGTCGATTTTAGAGAAGGTTCCATGTGGCGCTGAGAAGAAGGTAAATTGTTTTGTATTTGGGTGTAATGTTTTATAGATATGTTAAGTCCAATTGCGCCATAACTTCTATTAGTTCTTTTGTTTCTTTGTTAAGTTTCTGTCTGGTGTTCCTGCCCAGTGGTGAGATTGGGGTGTTGAAATCTCCTACTATAAGTGTGTTTGGTTTTATGTGTGATTTGAGTTTTAGTAATGTTTCTTTTACAAATGTGGATGCCTTTGTATTTGGGGCATAAATGTTCAGAATTGAGACTTCATCCTGATGGATTTCTCCTGTGATGAGGAGGAAATGACCTTCTTCATCTCTTTTGACTGTTTTAGTTTAAAGTCCAATTTGTTGGATATTAGGATTGCTACCCCCGCTTGTTTCTTGGGTCCATTTGATTGGAAGATCTTTCCCCAACCTTTAATTCTTAGGTACCGTCTGTCTTTGAGGTTGAGGTGAGTTTCTTGTATGCAGCAGAAGGAAGGATTCTGTCTTCTTATCCATTCTGCTAATCTGTGTCTTTTTATAGGGGAGTTAAGACCATTAATGTTGATGGATATTAATGACCATTGATTATTGTTCATTCTTGTTTGTTTTTGATTTGGTGATGGTGGCAAGATTATGTGTGGGATTCTGTCCCTTTTTCCTTTTGGCTGTTGGTAAATTGGGATTATCTATTGCCTATGTTTTTCTGGTTGTAGTTAACTTCCTTGGGTTGCAGTTTTCCTTCCAGTACTTTCTGTAGGGCTGGATTGGTGGATATGTATTGTTTGAATCTGGTTTTGTCATGGAATATCTTGTTTTCTCCATCTATAATGATTGAAAGCTTTGCTGAGTATAGTAGTCTGGGCTGGTATCCATGGTCTCTTAGTGTAGGTAGAATATCTATCCAGGACCTTCTGGCTTTCAGAATTTCCCTGGAAAAGTCAGGTGAGATTCTGATAGGTTTGCCTTTATAGGTTACTTGGCCTTTTGCCGTTGCTTCTCTTAATATTTTTTCTTTATTGTGTATATTTGGTGTTTTGATTATTATGTGGCAAGGAGACCTTTTTTTTGGTTCAGTCTATTTGGTGTTCTGTAGGCTTCTTGTATTTTCATTGGCGTGTCTTTCTTTAGGTTGGGAAAGTTTTCTTCTATGATTTTGTTGAATATGTTTTCTGTGCCTTTGAGTTGGATTTCTTCACCTTCTTCTATACCTATTATTCTTAGGTTTGGTCTTTTCACGGTATCCCATATTTCCTGGATATTTTGTGATAGGGATTTGTTGGACTTAAGATTTTCTTTGGTTGATGAATCTATTTCCGCTAGTGTGTCTTCAACTCCTGAGATTCTCTCTTCCATCTCTTGTATTCTGTTGGTCATGCTTACATCTGTAGTTTACCCAGCTTTTCTATTTCCATCATTCCCTCAGATTGTGCTTTCTTTATTGTCTCTATTTCAGTTTTTAGGTCTTGAATTGTTTCCTTGAGAGACTTATTGATATCTTGTATTTTTTGGTTTGTTTTTTCTTCCGTTTCTTTAAGGGATTTTCTCATGTCCTCTTTGAGGTCCTCTATCATTTTTATGAAGATGCTTTTAAGGTCATTCTCTTCTGGTTCATCTGCATTGTGATGTTCAGGTCTTGCTGGAGTATGGTTCCTTGTCTCTGGTGGTGTCATATTGGGTTTTCTGTTGTTGGATGTGCTTTTACCTTGTCCTCTTCTCATCCTTTCTTCTGGTGGGTGTAGCAAGAGTTTCTTGCTCTCCTGGTGGGTGTGGAACCAAGGTTCTCTTCTGGTAGATGCAATCAGATCCAATACTCTGATGTCAGTCCTCTTCTCGTGGATGGAGGTGTCACTGTTACCCGGGCGTCGGCAGTGTTCAGGCGTGCTGGGTCCTGCCAGGCTGGCAGTTGGAGGCAGAGCTGTCACCAAGCCTCGGTGTGTCGGATCCCGCCCTCGAACTCAGTCCGGCAGGCAGGTCGCTTGTGTCAGATGGCTCTGAGCAGCGACGACGAACCGGAACCAGAAATAGCTCCTGGCCTACCTGGGCCAGCAGATGGAGGCAGGGCTGCCTCTGGGTGTTCGGTGTTCAGATCCTGGTGCGAACTCAGTCCGGCACGCAGGTCGCTTGTGTCTGAGGATGTATTTGATACTACTTTTTCTCTGACATCTTTTTCATTTTCATCCTTTTTTGTTTGGTTGGTTTGTCTGCTTGTTTTAGTAAGACAGGGTCTTACTTTGTAGCTCTGGCTCTTCTGGATCTCACTATGGAGACTGTGCTTGCCTTAAACTCACAGACATCCCTGTCTCTGCCTCCAAATTCTGGAATCAAAGGCATGTACTACCACACCTGGTCCTTTCTTCTCTGCTCTTAGAAGGGACAGTTTAGTAATAAGGTTTTACTTTGGGGAATGTAAAAGACTCACTAGTTGAAACTAAAACCTAGCATTGTAGCCTTTAGTGAGTAACAAGTTAATTGAGCATGATAAAGAGCTGGTGTCCCTTAGAAGGAAATAGGATTTTTTTCCTCTTGAATCATATAGTCTCTTTTTTTTTGTTTGGTTTTTCTTTTTCCAGACAGAATTTCTCTGTGTAGCTCTGGAGTCTATCCTGGAACTCACCATGTAGACCAGGCTGGCCTCAAACTCAGAGATCCACCTGCCTCTGTCTCCCAAGTGCAAGATTAAAAGCATGCTCCACCCCCCCACCCCCCGCTTGATCATATAATTTCTTTAGACTATGAGGGTAAAGAACTTTGGAGATTACATCATGTCACTGCAGTGGAAATGTTCATTTCTGTAAGTATTTAATCTCTGCTTTGAAGTGAGCACTGATGCTTCTGCCCTTGACTACTTTACAATTAACTTAGTTTTAAGAAATAGACTGTACCGTGAGAACATAAGCGGTGGGAGAAACCTTAGACAGTATTCCCACCTTTGCTACCAGCTCACATATTATGTCATTTCCTTGCACTTCTGCTCTTTAATAAGTAAAGATAATAATACTTCCCACCCACTTCACAGGGTGTGTGAGAGCTAATGATATCAGCTAAATCCCTTTATGATTGTGCAGTGGGGACTGAGTGAAATCTGACAGTATCCAGATTTATATAGTAATTTCCCTTCTAAGGCTTTTGCTTTTTCCCCTCCATCATCCCAGTATCTCTGTGGAGTAGGTAGGGACAAGTAAGGATGGCACCATTTAATTAACAAGGAAATTGAAACAGAACTGTCAGAGGATTTGCCTAGATAGAGCCAGGACTAGAGTTGAGTTTCCTGCATTCTGGTGGAAGATTAAAGAACGGGGGGTTCTGGGACTAGACATATCGTCACTGACACTGAACTTTGAGGTAACTCAATTTCCTTAACTGTGGACTGCAGTCTCTCTCTCTCTCTCATTCACGCACACACACACACACTTTTTAAAATCCTTTATTTTGTGTGTATGAGTGCTTGTATGTATGCCTATGCACCACTTGCAAGTCTGGTGCTTAAGGAGGACAGAAGAGGGCATTGGATCTCCTGGAACTAGAGTTAAAGGTGGTTGTGAGCCACCACATGGGTGTTGGTGGGAACTGAACTGGAGTCTTCTGGTGGGAAACTCTTAACCACTGAGCCATCCATCCAGCTCTGGAGTGAAGTTCCTGATAAAGCAGATCATAGGGTGATCACCAGTGTTAAAGGAAATTGCACAGCTTGCTTTGTAAGAGCTAGATAAAAATCAATGGTAATTATTACTATCATACTGATTATGGATATAGCTGGTGGGGTAAACATAACTGTGGCCTTATAGAAGGCATTCTGGATTTTGAGTCAGACCTGGGCCCAGTTTCCATATGTAATAATGGCCTCATGGCCACAAACCAGTCACTTCACCTTCAAAGTGTCCTACTGTCAAGTGAAATTATTCCCTCTTCTGGCTGTTCTGAGGGCAGAATACAGGTGTGTGGGTGTTAAAGCACTGCACAGTATTTGTTGTGTATTTTTGTCTAACTGCTATTTGAACCAAGAAAATCTCTTTGTGTATTTCTTTTGATGTGCCATGCTTTTGTTTTGTTTTGTTTTTTGTTTTTTGAGACAGGGCTTCTCTGTGGCTTTGGAGGCTGTCCTGGAACTAGCTCTTGTAGACCAGGCTGGTCTCAAACTCACAGAGATCCACCTACCTCTGCCTCCCGAGTGCTGTGATTAAAGGCGTACGCCACCAACGCCTGGCGAAGTGTCATGTTTTTATTCTTTATTATATTTAAAAATTTTTTTATACAATGTATTTTGATCTAAAGTTCTCCCACATCCTTCCCATCTTCCTATCCACCCAATTTCATGTTCTTTCTCAGGAAACAAGAAATAAAACAAAAGCCAAAAGCTAGGTGTGGTAGCTCATCCCTTTAATCCCAGAACTTGGCAGGCAGAAGCAGGCAGATCTCTGAGGTTGAGACCACATAGCAAGTTCCTGGGACCAGGAGGGACTATGTGATCTTCCAAGGAAGGGGAAATAGAATATAGGTTTGCTTTTTTTGTTTGTTTGAGACATGGTCTATTATGTAGTCCTGGCTGTCCTACAATTTGATATATAGATCAGGCTGGTGTCTAATTCACAGAGTTCCACCTGCCTCTGCTCCTGGAGTGCTACAATTAAAGGTGTGTGCCCCCAAATCTTGTTTAGAATACAGTTTTATAAAGGGATGAAAGGGAAACTAGTATAGGTGGACTAAATGGAGGTGAGGGAAAACAGGGTAAAGGAGGGAATATGGGGAAGGGTAAATTTTGAAAAGCTTCCTAAAATGCATAAAAGGAATTACCATATAATGAGGGAAACAATGACCCAATTAGACATGATAATATACCATATAAAAGCCCAGTACCAGGAGTGAGTTGCATCTTACTGAGTTGTTGTCCAAAGGGGCCTCATAAGAGCCCCCTCCCTCCCCCCCAAGAAAGTATTACAGGCTATTGCCAGTGCTGTTGGTTACCCTCCACAACCAATGGCTGGCAAGGCCCTGCTGCTGAATACACCACGTACGTCATTGAACATCGAGAAACTGAGCTGGTGCTCAACTAGAAGCTTCACCCCTACTGACTAGCATTCATAGTGCTGGAATGTTCTATACATGCTGCCAGAGAGAAAGGTAATAAGCTGTCTCGCCCAACTATCAACCCTTCAACAGTGAGCTGCCTACAAGGTATATTGGTGCAATAGTGACAACAGGTGTTAGGGGAGTAGCTAACCACTTCTTAGAAACTGAATTAGAGGCCCATTACGTGAGGCTCTTGTCTCAGCAGAAGAAAGTAAAATTGGAAAGATACAGAGATTAGCATGACCGCTGTGCAAAGTGACTGTTAAAGTTTGCATTCTGTTGTGATAAACACTATGACCAAAAGCAACTTGGAGAGTAGGTGCTTGATTCATCTTACACTCCCAGGTCACAGTTCGTAATTGAGGGAAGTCAGGGCAGGAACTCAAGACAAGAACTTGAAGCAGAAATCATGGAAGAACACTGCTTTCTGACTTGCTCAGCTAGCTTTCTGTTCTTCCTTCCTTCCTTTCTTTCTTTTTTTTGCTTTGGAGGCTGTCCTGAAACTTGCTCAGTAGACCAGGCTGGCCTCGAACTGACAGAGATCTGCCTCTCTCTGCCTCCCAAGTGCTGAAATTAAAGGTGTGTGCCACTACCACCTGTCGTTCAGCTAGCTTTCTTATACACTTGCCAAGGGATGGTGCTGCCCATAGCGGATTGGGTCCTCTCACACCTCTCACACCAATTAGCAATCAGAAAGCTACACAGACATTCCCATAGGCCAGTCTCATGGAGGCAAGTCTTCAATTGAGGTTCCCCCTTCTCAGGTGTGATTGCCAGTTTTAATGTCAATTTGCCACAAGTTAAAATCACCCAAGTAGGGAGTCTCACCTGAAGAATTGTCTTGACTGCTTCATGGATGTGGGAAGACCCAGCCACAGTGCAGTAGCACCTTCTTGTAGCATCCCAGATGTAAAAGGCATTCACAGAAGGAAGATTGTTTGCCTTTTGTCCCTGTGGGCTCCCTTCCCTCTTGTTGCCGAGTTTCCCTGTTGCTGCTGCTGCTGCTTTCTTTATCAGAACTAGCATTTCCAGGCTTCCATTGTTGACTGAGGACCAGTGGCTCTCCAGAAACTGTCCAGTTAACAGCACCACACTGGGACTGCTGAGACATCGAGGCTTGTGGACTGAGTGCTCAGCCCCTCAGGGATGAGACACCTGTTGTTTCAATATAAGCTGGCTTAGTAATTTCTTTTTTTACATACATGTATATAGTATACATGTTATATATGTGTGTTTTATATATGTATATTCCACTGGTTCTTTTCCTCTAGAGAACATGGACTAATAAAAATTATGGTACTAGGAGCTGTTCTGGAGGAACAATTAATTGTAAGGATGAATTTCTCTAATAGGCTTGGTGGTATCTGGAGCTGGTTCTCCAAATGGATGAAACCCATGGTCATTAAAGACTGCTCTAGCAGTGTGGCTATCACTGAAATTCTATGGTGTGAACTATTTAAAGAACTATGTGCGTTCTGGAGAGATGGCTCAGCCATTAAAGGCTAGGCTCACAACCAAAAATATAAGAACTGTGTGTAAGGATTCAGGCATTATGCTGGCCTGCCCCTGTCACCTGGCAGAATGCACTCAGGCAGTACCCTGGTCAGCTCAGGATTCCATGGCTAAATAGTCTGCCTGCAGGTGTAAAGGACCCCTTTAAAAGAAATACCTGCGCCAGCTTACATTCTCTTTCCCGCTGTTCCCCTGGGGCAGACAGGACCTTTCCTGTCTCCCTCTTCTCTTCTGTCCTCTCTCTGTCTTTTTACCTCCTTTCTTGTTCCTTCCCCCTTCCCTTCCCTTTCTAATAAAACTTCTCACTAAACTCTGTCTGCCTGGCATGTTTGTCCTCTGCCTCAGTCACCTCATCCCCTGTGGAATCCACCAAGGCCCCCTCGAGCTTTATCATAACACTATGCAAGATAAACGCATTTGATGCGCCTGATTCACTTCTTGTGCGAAACAAGGCATTTAGTGACTTTATATAAAAGCTTTGAACATTTTCGGAAAAATAACGATGCTGTCTGCTTCCTTTTAGTGTCTTTGGATAGTTAGTTACCAAGCAGAAGAAAGAAAAAAAAAAGTTGAGCAATAAAACTGATGGTCCCCAGGTGTGCATACAGAATCTAAAGGTTCCTAAGTGTGCCCTGGAAGAGACTCCAGCAGCCATTAGAACTCAAGTTGCAGAAAACCAAACCCAAGCCCTCCTTATGCAATTAGCTGACTTACAATGCAGATGTAATTCCCAGCTTCTAAGGGTGCCAGCAGTTAAAATGAGAGCACTGAGTAGAAAAGAGTAGGATCCTGTGGCTTGGGTTGGTAATGTGTGGAAAGACGCGATGTGGCGTTGAATCCTCAGATTCAGTCTTGGTGAGGAAGTAGCCTCCCTCTTAGCAGAGGATGCATCCCCACCACCTGCAGTATTACCCTCAAGAACCTAATGAATTTGTTCACAAGTTCAAGCAGACATCTGGGGAATATGGATTTTTAAGACAGTGGGATAGTGGTAGAAGGAATGTAAAGCCAGATCAGGCAGAGATTCTGCATTTACTATTGAAGCTTGCAAAGTTAAAGGTACCATGAGTTTATTTGATTGGTTGCCTGAGTAGCTGTGAAAAGATGGCCTGCTGAGAAGGAGCTGGAGATGCCTGCTAGTCTTTGGCTTCATGTTGAGGGATTTCTAAAGCTCAGGGGAATTGGAATGCCTGAGTGGTTTTGTTGTTTAAAACCTAATCAGAAGGCATGCCCTTCAGTAATGCTGTAAGACACAAAATGATGAGAGGGGCACATCCGAGGACCTGTCATTGCACTTCTTGTGCTAGGCCTTAGGATTGGAGTTGTTGCCGCTCAATTTGTCAAATTAAATGCAATATGTTTCATTGGGCACTGGAGTAGCAAGAGGGGTAGGTGGCAGCATTGAATTGCCAAAGGCAAGGGACTGTAGTTACCATAATGGGCCGCACAGGCAAAGCAGTGTCTATAATAGCCTGACTCATAACAGGCAGTACAGGCCAAGCATTGTTTATAATGGCCTGACTCTAATGGACAACACAGGTAAAGTGATGTCTATGATAGCATGACTCATGCAGACCTTTGTGATTGCTGATCAATCACGGTGTTTCCTTTAATGAAATAGATTGAAGCCTTAAGCTCCAACTGCTGAGTACCCCACCTTGAGCACTGAGCTACTACTGGGTTCTCAGTCTCTCCTAAGCTGATTTAATGCATTCTTTTAATATTTATTAAATAATTTACAAATAAATACTTTATTCATTCTATTGGTTCTGTTCCTCTAGAGAACATCAACTAATACACCAGGTGACTAATTGTGTCAAGTTGACAACCAAGATAAGCCACCACACTGACACAAATTTGTGAAGCGTTCCATTTTTTTTAAATGGGAGACAATAATGAGTGTGGAATATTTATTATGTATAAAAAGGGAAAAGCAATAATGAGAAGTCAAATTCAATGATGTTTTTATTTTATTCAGTTTTCAAATTAGGTTTCCCTCCCTGAAATTGTCAGTTGCTCAGTAACATGCTGTGTTCAATAGCAGAGTCACTGGCTGTGCTAGTGACTCACCTGGTCTCCTTAGAAAAGCTCAAGAGTGGGGACTTTCTGGAGTCAAATGCCGCAGGGCTAAGAGAGAGTCCTGATGGCAGGGCGTTAATTACCTGTCAGTGTTGCATGTTGTCAGAATAACTAAGTAGATAGGAAGGCTCACTTGTAAGGTATTTAGGCATGCAATAATGTGGGCTGGTTGAGATGCTACAAGCTTTTTTCCCATTAAATAAAAAGACGTTGTGTTAAGCCAATGTTTGTGGGGTGCACTACTTAGTCCCATAGAAGTTGCTCAGTGGGTCTAATTGCATAGAAAAGAAAGTTTTCTAGGGTGTGTATAGAAGAGAAGAAAGTGACAATTTAAAGTTCAGAATGATAACTTTCTGGTGGGTCAGGGTTAAAGGTTCTTGCCACACAAGCCTAGTGAACTGAGTTTGATCCCTGGAACCCATGAAAAGGTGGAAGGAAAGAGCCAAATCCAGTTGCCCTTTGACCTCCACAAACATGCCTATCCCCCAGGTGCACACAAAACAATAATACATTTAAAAATAAAAACCAGGCATAGAGCAGGCAACTGCAATCCCAGCTGTTTAGAAGGTGGTGGCAGGAGGAACAGGTGTTGAAGGTTATCCTTGGCTGCATAACAAGTTTGAGGAGAACCTGCGCCCCCCCCCAAAAAAAAGGGGGTCTTCGTAGGTAAGAGTGTTTGCAAGAATGAGGAACTGAATTCAGATCTCTAGAACCACATGGGCTTTGGTGGCATACACCTTTAGTCCCAGCACTCAGGAGGCCAGGGCAGGCAGATCTCAGAGCCTACCTGCCTTTGTCTCCCCAGTGCTGGGATTAAAGGCATACACCACCACTGTCAGCTTTTTTTTTTTTTTTTTTTTTTTTTGAGTTTGTTTCTGTAATTTTTGTACTGTGGTATTTTTTTAATTAATTCATACTTATTGAGACAGAGTCTCTGTATAACTTCAGACCCTGATCCTCCTGCCTCTGCCTTCCAGGTGAAGGGATTTCACGCATGCAGCCCAGCATGGCTTCAGTTTGATTTTATTCACTCTTTAGACATTTATTAGTTTTTGCTTTACAGGCAGCCACCCTGTACCAGCTGCTGGCTGCTTTGTGTGTGCCTTGTCCTCGTTTTCTTTGGAGCCTGTAGGGAGAGTGGATGGTCAGCCAACCAGTGGTCCCTGTATCGGTACCATATGGATGGCCTCATCAAACTGCTAGTTCCTGTTTTGAGACTAATGTTCTGCTCATGGATTTAAAAAGCATTTTTTGACTATTTGCCATATGCAAACACCATGCCAATTTCTGGGATTAGAAGGATAAATATTCAAGCTCTGCCTCTCTAATTCATTATTCAGTGTGGGAGTCAGACAGACATCTTAGATTTCTTCCGCTGATAAGTTCTGATGAAAAGATGTTATGTAAATGTTCAAGTCATTTTGTGTGCCTGGAGTGATGGCTCAGCGTCTGAGAGCGCTTGCTTCTCTTCCAGAGGACCAGAGTTTGCTCCCAGCATCCACATTGTGGCAGCTCATGGCCACCTGTAACTCAAGCTCCAGGAATCCAATGGCCTCCTTTGTTTTTTGCGGACACTGCATACATGTGGCTCGTGTGCATTCTTGAGCATCCATGCACACACACGCGCACACACACACAAATATATTCTTAATTCAAAATTTCTTATATGTATGTTAGACCCCCGGAAAACTCAGGTATCCGGGGTCCCAGGCCACGACTACGGTCTCCCCAATCACCAGGCAGATTCGAGAGCTTGCTGCAAACTGCATGAGGCTTTATTGTAATTTAACGGGCTAACCCCATGTTAGCTCGGGTCTTTCACCCACCCGCCATGGCAGATGGCTAGCAAAAGACAGCTCCTAGGGCCTCCCAAGAGATCTTATAGGACAGCGTAAGGGAAGTGTCTAGAGGTACGCACAGGCTCACGATTGGTGTGCCTCCAGGCTTGGAGGGCTTGCCCTGTGTCAACTGGTTGTTATGGCCCATAGGCCCTCCCAGGGTGGTTCCTATGCTTTGTGCGTCATTGCTGTGCGCTTGTCCGTAAAGTACACCCAGGGACGTAAAGCATAGCACCACCAGCTAACTTCTGATTGGTTCCTTGTCACAAGGCAGGCATCTGACCTCTAAGTGACCAAGGCAAGTTATGGCAAGCACGTGTGAGGCTGTTAGGGCTGCCGAAAGGGGAGCTGGTCCCTTCAATAGGTGTTTGGGTTGTATGTATGTATGTATGTCCCATATGGGTGCCTGGTGCACACTGAGGCCAGAAGAGGGCATCAGATACCCTGGGGATTGAACCCAGGCCCTCTGGACTAACAGCCAGTGCTTTTAATCACTCCAGCCATTTTGTAGTCTGTGAGGCCGGATCCAACTCTGTCATGGCCTTTGAGGTCAGAAGATGAGGTTTGCCTTGGGATCACACCAAGCAGAGGATTGTCTTGACAGAGTAAGTAAATAACATTTGTCAGTTAGAGAGAAGATGCTGCTTTATTTTCTCTACGTTGTTCTAAACTAAACCCAAAGCATTCCAGCCTAGAGCTCAGCACTGAAGAAAGGTTGAAATGAAGGAGAGGGAAGAGCTATGGGCCACTACCCTGCACAGGGTGGAGTTATCAGCAACCCTGTCTTTCCTGACAGTCTTGTTTACATTTAAACTTGGGTCTAATGAGATGATAAGGTCCTCAGACTCTAAATTGTGTTATTAAAATTTTTAAATTCATCATAATAGGAACAGTTTAGCTTTCCTTGTACAAGATCAACTAGCAAGAACACCTTAGGTTCCCTGTAACTAACTACCCTCCTTGGCTAGGCTGGCCATTCTGCTTTTTGGTGGGGAGGGGATTGTAGGTTTTTGTTTTTGTTGTTATTTATGTTGTATGTTCTTTATACATACACACATTGTTTTTTGTTTGTTTGGTTGGGTTGGTTTGGTTTGGTTTGGTTTTCTTTGAGACTGGGTTTTTCTGTGTAACCTTGGCCATCTTAAAACTCTCTGTACCCAGGCTGGCCTCAAATTTGGAGATCTCCCTGCTCTGCCTCCCAAGTGCTGGGATTAGAGATGTGCACCACTATCGCCCCTATAAGAGTTTGTAGTTTTTCAAGACAGGGTCTTGCCAGGTGGGTGAGGCTGGCCTGCAGCACACAATGGCTTTGAACTTTATCCTCTTCAGCTTCCCTAGTGCCAATGAAAGACCTCAGAAGGAGACCCGCACCCAGGAATCAGCGAAACCACGAACTCTGGATGTAAGAGCAAGAGGCTTTATTAGTAGCGCTGGTACCCCGGGGCTTAGCTTTTGGGTAGGCTAAGCCCCGAGCCAAGGGAGAGGGGTCCTTATATAGCTAAAAAGCACAGTGCAGAAGCGAAAAGCATAGTTACAGGGATTCTATTGGACAATTTAATGAGGTACAGAGTTATCAGTATATTCTCAAGGTCTGCACCTGGTACAACAGACCCAATTCCCCCCTCCGCGTCCAGATGGCTGACCTTGGGACGGAGGTTCCCCATGGGGGGGGGGCGTCCTCTCCCCGCTCGGCCCCAGCCCCGGGGCGCGGCGCCAGGCGGGCGGGCCTGGGTCGAGGGCCCCCCGCCTGGGTGAACCGGCTTGGGAGGGAGCCAGCCGCCAGGCGTGTGGGAGTGTGCGCGCGTACGGGAGTGTCACCGAGAGAGAACCAGCCAGGGGGCGGGGTCTTTCATTCCCCCATTTCTCTTGTAACTGAATGGAATCTTTCATTCAGAGGTCTCTGGTTAAGTCTTTCTATAAGCTTGGCCATGCTGTCTCTAACTATTCCTGTATGGTCTGTATAAAAGCAGCATTCTTCCTTGAGGGCAGCACATAGCCCTCCTTTCTGTCTGCAGGACTACCTCAGAGAGTGATGTTAAGGATTTCTCGAGTGCACTGACTGACTCTTCTAGGACCTGGATATCTGTGTGCATGGCTTGTTGTAGAAGCTTAAAATGATTAATTCCCTGTAGGGCAACGGTTCCGGTCCCTATGCCGGCTGCTATGCCCCCCACTGTTATCCCTCCTAATAATAGGGCCACGGTAAAGGATATTGGCTCCCTCTTATATCGGGTTGATTTCCCTAGTACGCTGTAAACATATTCAGGTTGGTGGTATGTGACTTTGGGCCAAAGTTCTATCAATATACAAAAGTCAATGGTGGTGTTGAGAACAGTGGTAGAGACACAGGGAGTCAACCCAGTACTGCAAGCCCAATAAGTTCCATAAGGGGCAACCAGGCATCGGCTGTCCTGAGATAATGGCTCTGTTTGGTTACATAACTCTTGATATGAGGGAGGAACCCTGCCTATGCATAGCCCCTTTCCTGAGACCTCAGACAATGTGAGCTTGTGCTGCATGGCAGTTTCACAACTGGTAGACGCTGAGGTCTGGTGACGCCGGACCCAGACAGTGTCCCCGATCTGGTAGGAATGGGGAATGGTAGGATGGTCCCTCTGGTCTTTATAAGTTTTTTTTTTTTTTTTTAAAAGGTGTGAGCCCATATGGCCTAGGGGTATGCTAGGGGGAGTAGGAGGGCCCAGTCTCTAGTGTCCCCATCAGGGAGTGATAGGTACTGGCATCTCCACGCAAGGGAGTTCCCTTTGACTTAGCATTTCAACCAGGGAGAATGGACGGCGAAATTCTTTTCCAAACTGCTTCCTGCTGACTTTGGGACGAAGTTAGGGACCCCAGAAGGTTGAAATGCTAGTCAAAAACAAAAAGGAATTTAGGCAATGGGGAATCCATCAGGGGCTTCTGGTTAGCAGACATTGTTGCAGAGATAGGGGGTGTCCATATCAGCAGACTGGTTCACATCCATAGCAAGTCTAGGGTTCGCAGTCTACTTAGAACAGTCTGAAGTCAGCAACTGGTACTCAGATGTCTGTCAGAAGCAGAAACCTGTTTAAGACATATTTAAACTAGGAACAGAGGTTAAAACTTATTTATAGAAGCCCACGGTGCAGAAAAAGCAGATATCTGGATATCTGTTCAAACAGCAAGAACATATTTATAACTTTGAGTCCTAGCAAAAACTACAGATTTGGGCTATAAGCATGTACATTTTTCTTCTGTCCAGAGAGCTAGGTATGGATTGGACAGAGGTGCCTTTGGCCTGATGAAAAGCCCTTTAAGTTTGTACTTAGATGACAACCAAAATAAACTTAAAAACCTTGAGCTTGTGCCTGAACAGTAGATAGTCATTATTTTATCAGCTAACATACTGACTAGTCTATAGTGGATCTGACTGTCTGATGCTGTCAAGCTGACAACCAGTAATATTTCAGAGATCTGAGAAGGGTATATTTTATCCGAATCTACTAAAAATTGACAGAAGCCAGTTAGAAGCAAGTCCATATACAGTTAGCCAAATCCAAGTTTCTCCATTATCGTTGGAGGCAGCTGTCTCAAAGAACAACAATCTTCGCCAGGCCTATATTGTGAGAGGTTTTATTTTCTCTCTGTGGAAGAGGGACATGGAAAAGACTGACCTTGTTTTGTCTAGGCAAAGGGGTACAATCAATTTTCCAGTGCCCAGCAGCTTTGTCCACAGTCTCAGCCAGGTTCTGGCAGGCGGCAGGTTTCATATCTGAGCATCTGCTCATTGGTCCAGGTGCAGGAACTGAGGTGCCTGTAATCTTCGGGTCATTGTCAGGATCTGGCAGTCTGTCTGACATTATAAACTTTAAAGATAACAATTTAAATGCCATATTCTGAAGATCTCTGAAGCATTAGAGGTCTGTTTGTCTGTTTTAATTACTTGCCTTAAGCACACATTAAGTATACAGGTGGCTAGGTAAGGTCTTATTTCTGTAAATAATTTTTAGTCTGACTGTAACTGGTTTTAACTTAGTAAGATGTTTGAAACAGCACAGCTGAACTTAAAACTGCATAGAGCTACCTTATATTCCTTAAACAGTAGCTTAACTTCTTTCTTAGGCAGGGTTTTTCTGTGACTTTGGAGCCTGTCCTGGAATTCGATCTGCCGGACCAGGCAGGCCTTGAACTCATAAAGATCTATCTGCCTCTTATTCCCCAGTGGTGGGATTAAAGGCATGTGTCACCAATGTTCTAAACTTAAGGCGTGTGTTACCAACATCCTGAGCTTAAAGGTGTGTGTTATCAACATCCTAAACTTATTTCTAAAATATAAACTGTAATATCATATAATAGATCAGCATCTTTCATAAAACAAAAACTTTACATTGTCAGGCTTTGCTCAAAAATAATTTTAAATTGAAGCTCTTTAAGTACAAACATTAATAAAAACAAACATAAAAAAACTGGTTTTAAAAAGAAATTTAAATTCCCTTAAGGTCTTTCTGTAATATATAGAAGCATTAACATTGTAAATCTCAATTGAAAAACTTGTTTCTAAGATGGTACCTCTAATTTCCATGCGGTCATCTTTAGTCAAGATGGCGGTTTAAGTATTCTTTTTTTTTTTTTTTAATTTTAGCAAAATGGCGACCAGTCAAGTCATATGAACATTTTAAAACAAGTATATATAAAACAGAATTAGCTTAATATGGTTAAAATTTTAGACATGAGAAACCATAGCACAGTTTACATTTTTCTCTGACTTATAATAACCTTTTTTCTGATTTTTAACAACTTTCCTCTGACCTTTTACAACTTGCTTTGACCCTCCATAACTTTCTGTAACAATCTTCTCTGCTATGACTTGCTTGCTTTAATTTTCTATAACCTTTTAGTTCATTTCTCTGACTCTCTTAGACATTCCTAGACAAATTTCCTTTTTATTATTTAAGTTTCCTACATTTTTTTTTCTCATTTTTCAGTCAACATAAAAATTTTGTCAAAGTCCCCTTTTCATGAAGTATAGCAAAAAGCACATTGATCCCTGTCCAGGTCGCTGGTGGCCTGCCCTGGATCTTCCGGATCATAGGGAGTATACATCCTATATATTTCTTTTAGTCTCTCTAGAAAAGCGGCAGGTGATTCCTCCGCCCTCTGCATCATCTGCTTCACCTGGGCCAAATTGGTGGGTCGGCGTCCTGCCCCCCCCCCAGACCCGCTGCGAACACCCGGTAATAGAGACGTCCTACCTGCTTCAGTGGTAAAATCCCATTCAGGTCTTTTAAGAGGGCAAGCTGCATCAATTTCATTGGGCAGCTGTTTCTCCTCTGAGGTTAAGGGGACCTAGGCGGCGGCGGCCGCTTCTGCCTCTGGCGGGGGCGGCGGCGGGCGGTTAGAGGGGGAAAGGAAGGGGGGGCCCTTGGGGTGTCTTTTACCTGAAATATAGTTTGGGGGTTAAAGGTATCATCCCGCGGCCAGCCCACGTCAAAGGCTGGCCATTCTGAGGAACAAAGAGTAATCCATTTGCGTTTATGCACATCAACTACAAAACAAAGACGGAACAACACAGAACAGGCTTTCGCAGCGCAGTTTCGACAGAGAGTCGAAAGTAAAACTCCAGAAAACAAATGAGCCCACTGAGGCTCCAAGCGCTAAGGCATCTACCCTAGCCAGAAAACAAATGAGCTCACTGAGGCTCCAACGCTGCCAGGACGTCTCCTGGAGCCGCGGCCGGGAGTTCCTCCTCCGAGCCGCCAAATACGAAATGTACTCAGCTGGGTACTGCAAACGCAGGCGCAGTTCATAAGACGGATTCAGACAGACAAGACACAAGCCGAGACAAGACAGCGGATCCGCACAACGCTTACCTCCCAGACTTGGGTCGGTGGTCCCTGGGCGGGTCTCAATCCCGGACCGAGCCCCCAAATGAAAGACCTCAGAAGGAGACCCGCACCCAGGAATCAGCGAAACCACGAACTCTGGATGTAAGAGCAAGAGGCTTTATTAGTAGCGCTGGTACCCCGGGGCTTAGCTTTTGGGTAGGCTAAGCCCCGAGCCAAGGGAGAGGGGTCCTTATATAGCTAAAAAGCACAGTGCAGAAGCGAAAAGCATAGTTACAGGGATTCTATTGGACAATTTAATGAGGTACAGAGTTATCAGTATATTCTCAAGGTCTGCACCTGGTACAACAGACCCAATTCCCCCCTCCGCGTCCAGATGGCTGACCTTGGGACGGAGGTTCCCCATGGGGGGGGCGTCCTCTCCCCGCTCGGCCCCAGCCCCGGGGCGCGGCGCCAGGCGGGCGGGCCTGGGTCGAGGGCCCCCCGCCTGGGTGAACCGGCTTGGGAGGGAGCCAGCCGCCAGGCGTGTGGGAGTGTGCGCGCGTACGGGAGTGTCACCGAGAGAGAACCAGCCAGGGGGCGGGGTCTTTCACCAACATTGTAAAAACTCTATAGACTACACCACCACATTGTCTCAACAAAACAGTAGTTAGGCCTCAGCTACATTGTGAGTTTGAACTCAATCTGGGTAACATAAGGACAGTAATTAGGCCAGACATCACAGCACACATTTCAAATCAGCACTGAGGAGGCAGAGGAGGGTGGATCTCTGTGAGTTCAAGGCTGCCTTAGTCTACATAATAAATTCCAGGACAGCCAGAGCTATGTACAGAGGCTATGACTTTAAAAAATGAAACGAATGAAAATAAAAACTTACCTTGTCTGATATCCTCTACCCACCCCCAGACAGAGCCCAGTGCCTGGTGTACCCAGGGTGTGCACTCCCCCACTGCCCTGCTGATTGATTTACAGTGTTACTCATTCATCAGCATGGACACTCTTCACCTCTGCTTGGAAAGCTGCAGGAGAAATTCCACTGGAAGTGGAATGGGAAGAAAGGTGCAGGGCTGAGGAGTGGGCTGCATGGTCTATATACATTTACTCTCCATAACAACCCTGCAGTCACATGACATACCAAAGTAAATAATGCACATTAATAGTGGAAAGTCCTCACCCAGGCGGTAGCTGAGATTGTGGACCCTCTACTAAGAGAACATAACAATAGCTACTATTAATTAGGCACCTCCTATTTACCATTTGTCATCACAAGACCTTAATCATATCTTTTATAGAATCCTGAAGATCCCAAGGCATCTATATTTCTACAGTTCTGTCCTTCGGGCTTTGGTTCCATGTCTGCACAACTTCCTACATCATGTGACTTTGTTAGATCGTAATTTCTACGTGTTGGAATTCTTCATCATACCACCCCCATTTTTTTTGACAGGTATCCCAGGCTAGCCACAAACTCGCTGTGGTATTGTGAGTGAAAATGTCTCCCATAGGCTCACATGTATGAGTTCTTGGTAGAAATGGTTGGGAAGGAGCAGGCCATGTGGTCTTGCTGGAGGAGATATATCAGTGGAGACAGGCTTCAAGGTTTCAAAAGATTCCCCATTCCTAGGATATTCTCTGCCTCCTACTCACCAGTAGCTGTTCCTGCCACCATGCCTTTTTTCTGCCATCATGGACTCTAAACCTCTGAAACTGTAAGACTCTTTACACTCTTTACACTCTTTAAACTCTTTCTTTTATAAGTTGCCTTGTTCATGCAGTATCATCACAGTGATACAAAGCCAAGGATAACCTTGAGCTTTGCATCCTCCTCCCTCATCCTCTGGAGTACTGGGATGACTGCCATGTACCACCGTGCCTGGTTTATGTGGTACTGGGGATCACAGGACTTCATGTGTGCTAAGAAAACACTCTGACAACTGAGCTACATCTTCAGCCCCCCTTCATCACTTACTCACCTCTCTCTCTCTCTCCCTCTCTCTCTCTCTCTCTCTCTTTGCAGAAGTACATTCTTTTTATTTCTCTAGATATACAGACACATACTGGAAATTTTACATTTCCTAAGTTGACTCTCCATTTCTTCTACTTGTATTAAACTAAAGTTCATAAAGAAATACTGAAGGACTGTTTCAAATAACCTTATCTTCAATAACCTCAGCAATGGAGGGTGAGAGGTAGCACTCCTTGCCCAAGAGACCTTTATGTTTCTGCTCCTTGTCCACCAGTGATCAGCTTCACAGCCTCCTGGGAAAAACCACCTCTATCTCAATATATCATCTTGTCCAGCAAATGTCAATCATTCTTCTCTGCTTTTCCTGTATCTTCGGTATACTATGTAGGCAATTGCTGCACTTGCTGGGATTCCAAGTACCAGGGCTATTTTTTGAATAGTGGACAGGCTTGTCCATGAATTGGCCATATTCTGGGGTGTTCTCTCATCCAGAGTCCTGTGCCTTTGCCTTGTACTTTACTGGCGCCTCTGCCAGGTCACTACCAGGGCTCAGCAGCCAAGCAGGGAGCTATTTAGCAGCTGCTTGACCCTTCACAGAGGCATGCCGGCACCAATCAAGGCCTGTCTTGAAGTCTGACAATCTTGCTCCCATGCTGCAGCCAATCCGTGCACAGGCAGCCGTGAGCTATATGGATCGGGGGTTTTTAAGGCCAGCTTTGAAGCCTGTCTGACCTACAGATAAACCCTGGTGATCATCAGGAAATCCAGTCTTCACCAGATCGATGTTGCTGTTTTCTTACTCACCTCTCTTAAGCCATGAAGTAGCATTTTTGTTTTTGTTTTTGAGGCAGGGTTTCTCTGTGTAGCTTTGTAGCCTGTCCTGGAACTTGCTCTGTAGACAAGGCTGGCCTTGAACTCACAACGACCCACCTGCCTCTGCTTCCTGAGTTTGATTAAAGGTGTGTGCCACCACTGCCCAGATGCCATAGAATAGCATTTGTAATGTGCTTATAAGTATTGAAGAGTTTTACAATTTTGACTTCCAGATTTATTTTTTGTTTGTTTTTTGTTTTTCCAAACAGGGTTTCTCTGTGGCTTTGGAGGCTGTCTTGGAACTAGCTCTTGTAAACCAGGCTGGCCTCAACAGAGATCCGCCTGCCTCTGCCTCCCAAGTGCTGGGGTTAAAGGCGTGCGCCACTACTGCCCAGCTGACTTCCAGATTTATAAGTGAGCTCCCTTTTAAGAGAAAAAATGGCTACATTTGTGTTTTGTTTTGTTTTATGGATAGTTTTGTTTTTTAATTTTACTGTTGTAGCTAAGGAAAATATTTTAAACCACCAGAGGGCATTGCAGTTAGCCTCCAGTACCGTCTCCAGCCTCCAGAGGTGCCTGGTGAAATCTGTTTCCAGGAAAAGAAGCCTCTTCACATTTAATGAACACCCTGAAAAGGATCTGTAGATTGAAGCTGGAACACAGGGGCAAGCATCCTTTTTATCTAACTAGGGAAAGAACAGAGTAGGTGATGTCTTGAAATGTCATTCTCTTCCTTATCCCCTTTCCAAAGCATGTGCCTAAACTTGTGAATTGCCATTTATAATTGATAATCTTTTCTGAGCAGAAGGTAAACTCTGTATCACCGAATATTAACAGAAATTAAAGCAGAGACATTGAAGCCAGTCTTTGGCAGTGTCCACCTCTTTGTGGCTTTTATTGCCACTAATAAAAACTTACAACTTGACTGGTGCACAGCTAACACCATCTGTGTAAAAGCTCAAGCAGGCAGAAAAGCACAGAGTGGCAGAGAGTAGGTGGCATCCTGACAACCCATGAACTGAATAGTCAGTGGGACACACCTTTCAAGCGTATTGGTGTACATGGGTCCATCTTTCTACATTGTGTGAAATAAATGGGACTGCTGCAGCATCTAGGCTACGGCTGACTAGGACTCCTCATCAATCTGTGGCCCCAAGTACTGAAACGTCAGTTTAGTTCATGGGTATTTGTCGAGCGTGTTTGTGCCATTCACAAAGACTGTCATACATGGGTGAATAGTGATTTGAAGCATGCTCATTAGAAACACCATGGTGTGTTTGAGGCTAGCCTGGTCTACACGAGACTGTGTGTGTGTGTGTGTGTGTGTGTGTGTGTGTGATGAAGAACTCCAATATGTAAGAACTGCCATCTAAGAAAGTCACAGGGCTTTGTAGGTGAGAAGCAACCTGGCATCTGATTTCAGACTTCTGAGGTTGACCAGATAGATGGCATCTGCCTTGTGTGTGAGACACATTTAGATGGTTAACTGAGTTACCCAGTAGTGAGTGACAGAGCAGGACCCAACAGGAGGGCCTGTGACTCTAAGCACTAACCCAGCCAACAATCCCATAGTCTATCTAGGGAATACACACTTAATAGCCACTGGTGATTTTCATTATTTAGCTTAATATGCTTAGCGAGTAAGTTCAGTGGTTTACTAACACTGCTTCTCTTTCCAAAATGAGAGGCAGATTCAGTATATAAGCAATGACCAGGAGAAAAGTCATTGTCAAGCATCTACTAGAATAACTTTGAAAGCCACTAGTCTCTGTCATTTTTTGAGGTAGGATTTACACTGCCATGCCCCTGTGCAGAAGGGCAGGCCCATCATGTGACTAATGTCCCTACTATGTGCACACTTCTCCAACATGCTCATGATCTTACTGGAGTTCTATCAAGTCCCTTTTTCATTCACTTGTATTTCTTTACTTCTCTCCCTCTGTCACCAGATGAAAAGCCCTGAATCCTCATTAACATGTCCTGGGTACCACTCAAGTAAATATTTACCCAGTAACTATTCACTGTTGAATATATATGGAGGTAGCTGTGTGTGGTTGGGTATTCAGTTGGTTGGGCTAAACAAAAGCATCATCTTGAGCACCAGTTCTTATGATGTAATGTATCGTAGCAAGGGTAACTGTGGCTCCTCTGGTACACTATTAGTGCCCTTGTGTTTTCACCATATGATACAATATGATGTGTCTACCTTGGCCTGAGATGCCTGGAGCTCTATACAGAGCAGGCTGGCCCACCTGCCTCTGGGTCCAGAGTGCTGGGATTAAAAGTATGTGCCACCATGCTGTCCCTATCTTATCCTCTTGCTGCTTATTGTAGACAGATTTCTTTTTCAGCACTGGGAGTTAAGCCATGCTCACATTCTGATGTGTTCTATACACCAAACCCCAGTCTTGCTTTGTTTTGTCTTTTGAGACAGAGTTTCCCTGTGTAACAGCCCTAGCTGTTCTGGAACTCGCTCTGTAGACCAGGCAGGCCTCGAGCTCACTGAGATCTACCTTTAATCCTGAGTACTGGGATTAAATTTGTACCACCACCACTAGGCTTAGCCCCGCTTGTTGGTGAGTATATAAGAATACAATTAATTTGGGGGTATTGATATTTTTTAATATATTTCTTAGGAATTTCATGTCTTCCAGTGTAGATGGCTTTAATGTTTTATCTGATTACTCCAACTAGAGTTTAAATACAATGTTGGATACAAGTGGTAAAATCAAACATTTTTGTGTTGTTCTTGATTACTGGCAAAAACATGCAGTCTCATACTGTTGAATGTGATGCTAACTGTGGGTTTTCCAGTTCCTTTTTAAGACTGCACACCTGCCCTGTGCTGGACCCTAAGGAATACATATAGATACACTAACCACCAGCTTTCCCAGCATCATTTCATTGTTGCTTTGCACTAAAATGTCCTGGCTTGCTGCTTGGTTATGTTTTTTAACCATTTAATTAAATCTTCTCGAAGTGCTGACAACCCCTGGCCACAGTAGACATAATAGGATGCATCTAATTCAGTTGTTGCTTTAGCACATCGTCCTAATGTGACTGCTGCTGCCACAGGCAATGCGTCTCCCCACGATTGGCTGCTCTGTCAGTTCAGAGGCTCACTCCAGACTCCAGGCTTGTTCAGGGTGGTCTGGTCTGGACTGCTTTGCGTTTCTGTATCTGCTGATACATGTTGTCCTGTCCTAGGTGTTAATTATTAACACTTTGCCTTCTGTGGGTGTGCATCTGAGAACATTCTCTTCTTCCAGTAATTTGCTGAGGATCAGGCTGCCAGAGAGGATTTCAGGCATTTCTCTTGTTTCTACAAAACAAGAGACGTCAACTGAGGAAGAAATTCTCCTGGATTAAAGTGCAGGAGCTTCCTTGGCATGACCTGTCTGGGAGCTTCTATGCCAGAGGTCCCAGTCTCAGCTCTGCTCAGGATGAATGAGTCTGGTGTGAGGCATCTCTGTAACCTACATGGAGTTGTTTGTTTGCTTTGTTCAGGGCTTGTCTAGTCCCGTGTACCTCACCTATAACCCTTAATCAGTTTTTGTCAGTTGGCCTCTCCTGTCATCCAACATGTGACTGTTAGCCCAGGATTATTCATAACAGCCAAAAAGTAACATAATCTAATATTGAATAAACAGCAGTTGTCACATTAATCTGTACAATGGAGCACTTTACACAGCCATGAAAGGGACCAAATGACAGCTCTGTGTGACAACATGGATGAGTTACACAATGCTATGTAGAGGAAGCCAGGCACAACTCTTAATGTGTGGTGCCAACAAATCTCAGAAGCAGTGTTAAAAATCAAAGTAGAGCCGGTGGTGGTACACGCCTTTAATCAAAGCAGAGTTTACCTATGGGGGAAGACAGAAAACACAACTAAGGCAAGATGAAGTTGCGAAGAGAGGGAAGTAGACATAGCAAGCCAATGCTAAGGCAAAGGAAAACTAGCTAATGTCTGTGGGAAAAGCACTTTGCAGATAAGAAAAGACAAGAGGACAAGTCTGGTGGTGCATGCCAGTAGTTCCAGGCTACATAACAAAATGCTGTCTCCACAAAGCAGAACTAAATAAAAAGGTCATGAGGCCTTTCAAGTAGGCTTCTGGTAAAAGATAAAACGACAGGAAGTCTGAAGCAAGATGAACCTGATGATAGATTCAAACACTTCAATATAATGATGGTCAGAATTACTAAAAGAAAGAGACTGATCAGGCCAGCCAGATTGTTCAAAGGTTAGAGGCCCTTGCCACTGGCAAGCCTGATGACGGGAGTTCTGTCCTCAAACCCTCCTGGTGGGAGGAAATAACTGACTCCCACAGTTGTCCTCTGACTTCCACTTGCCTACATACATACACTCTTATACACACAAACAAATGTCATTTTAAAAATGAACAAGAGAGGGCTGGAGAGATGGCTCAGAGGTTAAGAGCACTGGCTGTTCTTCCAGAGGTCCTGAGTTCAATTCCCAGCAACCGCATGGTGGCTCACAACCATCTGTAATGAGATCTGGTGCCCTCTTCTGGCATAATGCCATACACGAAGATAGAGCACTCATATACATAAAATAAATAAATCTTAAAAAAAAAGAGAGAGAGAGCCGGCTCTACAAGAGCGAGTTCCAGGACAGCCTCCAAAGCCACAGAGAAACCCTGTCTGGAAAAACAAAAACAAAACAAAAAAAAATGAACAAGAGAGCTGAGCTGTGGTGGCACAGGGGATGGGGGGAGTGACTGACTGACTGACTGACTGACTGACTGACATATCCTGTGATCACATGGACATCTTATCTCCTGGTTCTTGGTTGGTTCTCCAACTAGTAGGCTTAGATCATGTGATCTCTCTGCCTCTATTAGCAAAACAAGGGCTGTCTTACTACTGGAGAGAGAGGGGACCGGGATTAGTAAACAAGTCTCTGTTAGGAAGAATGGACACACATAATAGACACACATTCAGAGAAAGGAAACCACAAGACAGCAGTGTGGCTGAAGACAGAAGTGATGCCGAGAAAGTAGTGACTGACTGGAGGACAAAGGGGTGGGTGTTAAGATAAAGTGCGTGGGGGATCTTGGCAAATTCCATGGAAGCCGAGGTTGACCGAAGCGGGGAGCAGTGCACCGGACACACAAACGTGCCAGGCAGACAGAGCTTAAGTGAGAAGTTTTATTAGAATGGGGAAGAAGGGGAAAGAAAGAGAAGAGATAAGAGACACAGAGTCTTGTCTGCCCCAGTGCAACAGCGGAGAAAAGAGAGGAGATCAGAGAGTGTAAGTGGGCGGGTTTTTTGTTTTTTGTTTTTTTTTTTAAAGGACTCCTTTGCACCTGGATGCAGACTATGCAACCATGGAACCCTGGGCTGACCAGGGTACTGCCTGAGTGCATTCTGTCAGGTGACGGGGCAGGCCAGCATAATGCCTGAATCCTTACAGTGGGCCCATCCTGGAGTCCAGCATGTCCCTTGTTACTGTGACTAGTCACTTTAGACCTAGACCTCAGAGACTCCAAGGTCACAGCAGCTGATAAAAGCCTAGGATTTGAGTTTTGTGCAGCTCTCTGGTGAAACTGGTCTACTCTAGATCTGTGGATCTCAGTTGAGTAATTTTTACCCTTCAAGGGGTACATTTGACATGTTTAGTGCCATTTTGATTGTCAGGAGAAGGGAGGGACTTCTGACTCAGAGTGTAGAAATTACAGTTATTGCTAAACACACTATACCACACAGAACACTCTCCCCATGACCAGAAATCATCTAACCAGAGATGTATGTGGAGAAGGAGCTGAGAAATGTGCCCCACACAATGGAGACCCACTGACGGCTTTTAAATTGTTAAGTGATGTTCACTTAGGTACCTTTAGAGTGCTTTTTGGGTGGCAGAAACTGTCCTTGACAGAAGGGGCTCAGTGGTGGAAACAAGAATAATTCTGAAGAAGCTACCTGTGGAGGAAATGGACCAAAAAGTCACATCAATAAACAAGAGTAAATATCAAATGGGGATAAAGTACAGAGAAGTAAATAGGGAACTTTCTAGTGTTTGACTGAGGGCCTATCCAGACAGGGTGGTGAGATGGCATCCTAAGTGGGAAAGTTAAGAGCAGTCCCAGCTCATGAGCAAGGCAAGTCCCTTAGTCAGGGAATGAAAAAGGAAAGTTCATAAATGCCCCCAGGTGTGGTGGAAGAGAAAATTTCTTGTAGGAGGAAAGGGAGAATGTAGCTGAGCTCTTTCTCTGCCCCATCAACCAGCTCCCAAATAAAAAAACATGGAGACTTATTATTAGAATGAATGCTCAGCCTTAGCTTAGGCTTGTCCCACTGGCTCTTTTAACTTAATTTAACCTGTTTCTATTCATCTATATTTTGCCTCAGGGCTTTTTACCTTTCTTTCATCTGTATGTCCTACTTTCCTGTTTCCTCCATGTCTGGCTGGCCCCTGGAAGCTCCCTGGTGTCTCTTTTTCTTTCTTCCTGGAGCCTAAGTTTCTCCTCCTACTTACATTCCCTGCCCGGAAGTCCCGCCTATACCTCCTCCCTGGCTATTGGCCATTCAGCTTTTTTATTAGACCAATCAGGTGCCTTAGGAAGGCAAGGTAAAATAGCGACATCTTTACCTAATTAAACAAATGCCAATACATCTTTATATAGTTAAGTAAATATTCCGCAACATAAACAAATGCAACACATCTTTGCGTAGTTAAACACATATTCTACAACAGAGAGCATAACCAGAAGCAGAGACATCTGGGAGAGTCCAGAGCAGACATGGCCAGACTGAGCTGGGCCATGTGGGGAGAGGGGGAAGGGAAAGGAGAAGGAAATGAGATGCAGCAGCTAAGAGGCCAAAGGTACAAAATAGGGGTACATAACCAAAATGGTTGGATTATATAGGGAATAGCCTCTGAGCTGGAGAGTTGGGAATAGAGACCCTGGTATGTCAGCTATAACCTGTAACAGATAGGGACTAATGGATGCTAGGGGAACCCGGCAACCAGGTCCTCTTTGATATGTTAAATAGACATCTCCACCATTTGTCCCAGGGTTTGAGACTTAACAGTCAAGACCTTGAGCTCATGAACACTGCCATTGTGGCAAGGGTGTGTGAGCAAGCCAGCAAGAGAGGTGAGGTTAATAAGGAAGCCAGGAGTCAGGTCGTACTCTTGAGGTCTTGTGAAGGACTCTAAATTTTACCCTGGTTATTGGAAGCTCATAGGGATGTGCAGGGGAGATTATACATCAAAGATGCAGGGGATGGGCTTACAGAGACAGAGATAGTAAGCTATTCAGTGGACTGGACAAGAACAGATGCTCAAGGTTGATTGTAGAGGTAGGGAACTCAGAAGTGATAGGAACCACAATATATCCTCGAAGATATCGGGGCAAGGGAGAAGGGTTTGGGTCATTCAGTGATGAAGAAAACCAGACTAGGAGATTTTCCAGTAGGAACAGAGACCATTTGTGACAGCTTCAGCTTGAGAAATTCACCACACAGCCAATCCACCTTGGTTGCCTCTTCTGAAAAAATGACATCTCTATGCCAAGAGACAGGAAGTTAGCTCAGGAAGATGGGCTAGTGACGTGGTTCAGATGGTAAAGGCACTTGCTGTCAAGCCTGAGGACCTGAATTCAACCCCCAGGACATACATAATGAAAAGAAGGCAAGAAGTGACCCCCGGTGGGTTATCCTCTGACCTTCACACACATGCAAGATCATGTGTGTACATACACATGCACATATCTAAATGTAATAATAAAAAGAATGCAGCCTGGCAGTGGTGATGCACACCTTTAATCCCAGCACTCGGAGGCAGGTTCGAGGCCAGCCTGGTCTACGCAGAAAATTCCAGGACAGCCAGAGCTGTTACACAGAGAAACCTTGTCTCAACACCACCCCCCCCCAAAAAAATGTTTACAATCACACAAATGAGTCTATATATCATTATCTCTCTCTCTTTCTCTCTCTCTCTCTCTCTCTTTCTCTCTCTCTCTCTCTCTCTCTCTCTCTCTCTCTCTCTCTCACACACACACACACACTATGGCAAATCATAAATTTTCTAATTGTACTTGACAATGTGTCTCCCAGTTTGGGGTTCAGTAAAGAGCAAACCAATATCCCATGGCCTTTTCTGTTCTACACTCTTTTTTGTTTGTTTTTTGGTTTTTCAAGATAGGGTTTCTCTGTGTAGCCCTGGCTGTCCTGGAACTAGCTCTGTAGATCAGGCTGGCCTTGAACTCACAGAGATCTGCCTGCCTCTGCCTCCCAAATGCTGGGATTAAAGGCGTGCATCACCACTGCCCTGCTCTGTTCTCCACTCATTCAGTACAGTACATGATGCTCCATTTCTGGTGCCCATGTATAACCCAGAAATTCTCTGGCAGATCTCTGGCAAACACCAGCTGGGGGTGTTGAATTCTGTTCTGACACTGTCCCATAAGAGTGCCCAGTCAGCTGGGCATTGGTGGCGCACGCCTTTAATCCCAGCACTCAGGAGGCAGAGGCAGGCGGATCTCTGTGAGTTCGAGGCCAGCCTGGTCTCCAGAGCGAGTGCCAGGATAGGCTCCAAAGCTACACAGAGAAACCCTGTCTCAAAACCCCCCCCCCCAAAAAAAAGTGCCCAGTCAGATGCCAGTGCAGGATGTGGTCTGTACTTCTGATCAACTAGCTGTAAGCTGGACTTCCCCTCTTTAGGTCTGAATAGTTTGCCTGCATGGCTTATAGAACTTAGAAAGAATGCTTGTCACTCATTACTATAACCGATACCCAAGGCAATCAACTTACAAAGAGAAAAGGTTTCCATTGCCCTGGCCTCAGAAGTTCTAGTCCAGGATCCAGGGTGATGAGGTACATCCCAATGAATGGCATAGTAAGAAGCAAAGTTGCTGAGCACATAGCCAGGGCCTGGAAGGGAAAGAGAAAGAGACCATTGCCTCACCATCCCCATCAAGGTTCATACTTAAAGACCAGAATATCTCCCACCAGCACCCCCTACCCCTATCTCTTGAGACAGTTTCTCTGTAGCTTTGGAGCCTGTCCTGGAACTCCCTCTGGAGATCAGGCTGGCTTCAAAAAACTCAGATATCCACTTACCTCTGCCTCCTGAGTGCTGGGATTAAAGGAGTGCACCACCCTTGGCCTGAGGCCCCCATCTCTTAACATGTTTACTACCTCCCAACAGATCGAAGCTGGGGCCTTTGGAGGACATGGACGCACAAACGTAAGCACATACCAATTTATTAGAAAAGATATCACCATGGATACAGATGTTGATCTGGAGGGAAAAGCAGGAGATGCAGAGGGCAAAGCATGTAGGAAGAGAACAGTACTAACCCCAGGCACCCCAGATGCCTGGCTGCCTGGATGCTCTGCAAACCTCACCGCTCATCACACAAGCGTGACTGATTAAACAACTGCCCTTTCTGGGGATCAATTCAGCCCTTCTCCTCTTGCTCCCATGCTTAGGGGTGGGGCTGAAAGCCTCAGCCGCACCTGGTATTTCTAGTAACCAGCCTTAACCTTGAGGCTTGGGTGCTTTGAGACGCCAATTATCTAACCAACACACAAATATACCATTTTGGAAACTATTTAACTATAAAGTATATTTTTACTTACTTTTTACTTACATGTGTGTCTCTGTGTATGCCATGTGGGTGGAGATGTCTGAGAAGGCCAGAAGAGAGTGTCAGGTCCCCTGGAACTGGAGTTAAGGGGTTTGAGAGCCACCTGGTGTGGGTACTGGGAACTTAACTCTGGTGTTCCAAAAGAGCAGTACATACTCTTAGCTGCTAAGCCATCTTTCTAGTACCAATTCATATTTCTTTAACATTACAAAAATTTTGTACTGGGCAGTGGTGGTACACACCTTTAACCCAGCACTCAGGAGGCAGAGGCAAGCAGATCTCTGCCAGCCTGGTCTACAGAAGGAGTTCCAGGCAGGCCAAGGCTACCCAGAGAAGCCCTGTCTCCAAAAACAAAAACAAAAATATTGTCATGTGAGTGCATATGCCAGTCAGAGAACAGCTTTCAAGGGTCATTCCTCTCCTCCTTCCAACATGTGGGTCCTAGGGACTGAACTCAGGATACCAGGCTTGGTAGCAAGTTACCTTTACCCACTGAGCCATCTCTCTGCCCTCTCCCCTTTTAACATTTATTTTGTGTGTGTGTGTGGGGGGGTGGATGTCAAAAGACAACCTGGGGAGAGCTGGTTCTCTCTACTATGTATGTTCTAGGAGCTGAACTATGTTGTGTGATATTTTATTTGTGTTCTGACAAATAAAGCTTGCCTGGAGATCAATGGTGGAGCTAGCCACTAGTTAACCATAAAAGCCAGGCAGTGGTGGCACAGGCCCAGGTGAAGACTGGAAGAGATAAGGTGAGGTGTAGACAGGATCACAGCCACTTTTGGATGCAGGAAGGAGACAGGTAGGAAGCAACTAGTGGCTGCTCCCCACTTCTCTGATCTTCCAGGTTTTTACCCTGATATTTGACTCCTGGTTTTTATTGTTAAGATTAATTAGATTAGCACTTTGGAACTCAAGCTGTCAGGCTCAGGGGCAAGCACCTTTTCTGAGCCATCTCACTGACCCTTCTGGGCTAGAAATGGGATGATGACCAAACACATTCACATAATTGTATACTATTTATTATACAAGGTCGAGGCAATGGCAGGCGGTGTCTGTGGAAGACCTATTACCTAGATCATCTAACACCTTTTCACGGTGGGGGGAGTGACAGGCGGTCTCTTCAGGCCTCTTACATTAGTCACTGAGCCCACTAAGAGGGACTCCACATTGGAAACCATGTGGCTTGTTTCACTTTGACCAGATAGCTCCTAAATTTGTGTTTTTATTTCTCAAGATGTGATTTTAAAATCCCTTCTCCCCTTGGTCCTCTGGCGGTAAAGCTGGCTTATCGTAACCAAGCTGCTGTAGGAGGGACACTCAGTTATCCTTCCAGCAAGAGTGCCTGCTGGATGAGTGGGCAATATGACTGAGTGTTTAAGAGTGTCATACAATCGCCGTTCTCAGTTTAAAACAGCTCTCAGTGTATCACTGTATCTGAGATACTGTGGAGGCACTGAAGAAATATGGCACAATCCCCACCCCAGGAAGCTTGAAGTTATTCTGGAAAATGACTGGCATGACAAGGTGGTTTACTTTTAAGGGCTTAAAAATACCTGCACATCTTCCATTGCTGTTCCTTCAAAGGTACAGGAGAAGTCCCACAGGAATAAAGACTGTATCCCGTGTTTCATTGTGTATTCTAACACAATAGCTCTGAATGCTGGCTGAAGGTGATGCGGGGCTGTAGAGGTGACAGCCCTCGAGTGGGGGTGTAACTCAGTGGTAGGCATTTGCCTGGCATGTGTAAGTGTAGGAAGCTTTGGGTTTGGTTGCCAGCACTTCAAAAGCAATGCTCTCAAGTTTAAGTGTCTCTGGAATGGATTATGAGCTTTATCTGGAAAGGGAATTCCATCAGTTGCCAAAGTTTAATGAGGGGATGAGTGTGCACAGTTAGGAGACGTTATTGACAGAACTGGATCAGCTGCCGAGCAAAGACTGTGCCTTGCAATCCCCCGCCCACCCACCCATGGCTTCAACCAAGTGAGGCAGAAAGATGAAAATGAAGACTTGCATTCTGCCAGGAGGGCCAGAGAGGTCCTTGCCAATAACACCAGTGGCGCGTGTGATACCATCCTCTCTTAGCATATTTAACGCTGAGGACGCAGGAAGGCCACGTTTCCCAGGGTCACCTGTGAGGGCCCTTAATGGGTCACCTGGCCATACTGCCATGGTAATTGTGGTAATTGTATTAGCCACTTAGTGATGAAATCATTTCAAATGCTCTTGGAATTTAAGGGGAAGGAGGGAGGAGGGGGCATTCGGGGCTGTGTTCTAAAACAGACTCTTGCCATAGTAACCAGAACTTTTACTTTTTTTTCATCTTGTTTTATTTTCTAGTCCATACTCCTTCATCCCAAGGATACTTTCCCTAAATTACTCTCAACTTCAACATGATTTAAAATTTTATGCTCTCATTTTACAAATTTCTTTACTGAGGAAAACTTGGAGCAATTAGCTAAATGGGTGAAAAAATGTTCACCAAGAGTTCACTGCCAAGCAACCTTCATCGATATGTATGTTTAAAAAGCTGTGATTGACATGTGCATATTTAGGTCCCCATAACAAGTAATTTGCATTTTGCTTCCATTGCTCTTCATGCAATTATACCTAGTTCCCCTGTGAGAGGATGTGGTTTTGAAACTATGTGTGCACGTTCATACATGTATGCATGTGGGGTGCATGTATGTGTGTGTGTACTTATGTGTGGAGGCCAGCAGTCAATATCAGATGTCTTCCTTGATTATTCTCCAACTTATTTTTTTGAGACAGGGTCTCTCCTGAACTTGCCAATTTGGCTTAATTGGCCAGCCGGCAAGCCCTGGGATCCACATGTCTCCACTTCCCCAGTGTTGAGATTACAGGTGATTGCTATCATGCCTGACTTGTATGTGAATTCTGGAGGGCTGTGGCATAGCAACCATTCTAACTGAGCTGTCTCCTCAACTCCTGTAAATTTTTTTGTGTGTTTTGTTTTTTCAAGACAGGTTTTCTCTGTGTAACAGCTTTGACCTATCCTGGCACTCGCTCTGTAGACCAGGCTGGCCTCAAACTCACAGAGATCTGGCTGCCTCTGCCTCCCAAGTGCTGATATCCAAGGTGTGCACCACCACCGCTCAGCAATTCTAGTAATTGTAATTCCTTTTTTAACTTAATTTTTTGTGTGGGGGGCGGTTTTTCGAGACAGGGTTTCTCTGTATTGCTTTGGAGCCTGTCCTAGAACTCTCTCTGTAGACCAGGCTAGCTTCTAACTCACAGAGATCCGCCTGCCTCTGCCCCCCGAATGCTGGAATTAAAGGCATGCGCCACCAATGCCCAGCTTTTAACTTAAATTTTTTTATTGATTGATTAAATTTTTTAGATTTATTTTATGTGTATACTACATGTACGTCAAGGAAGTCAGAAAATGGCTTCAGATCCTCTAGAAATAGAGTTATAAGTGGTTGTAAGCCACCATGTGGGTGGTGGGACTTGAGCACTGGTCTTCTGCAAGAGCAACAAGCGCTCTTAACTGCTGAGCCTTCTCCCCACACACATATACCTGTAACCCTAACTACTAATCGACCACCCCTTTTCTGGTCTATCACATGTATTTATTTTGTATGTGTGGGTTCTCATACACAAGCATGTGGGCCATGGAATATGTGTGGAGGTCAGAGGACAACTTTGCCGAATCAGTTCTCTCCCACCATCATTTAGGTCCTGGGGATTGAGCTTAGGTTATCAAGCTAGTCTTGTGGGCACCTTCATCTGCTGAGTCATCTCACTGGTCCCCCGGTGTTAATGTGACCCAGTGGATGCCAGGGAGTGCTGTGGCTCACACGGTAGGAACTGTTGATGCTGAAGTGGAGAGGCCAGAGAAAGCCAGGATTCTCTTGCCCAGGCTTCTCTCCTCAAGAAGGGTGTGGGTCACCTCCAGTTTGCCCAGCAGTTAGCAGTCTCAGCCGTCCTACTTGCTGGCTGTGTAGCCTCTGGCAAGCTAGTTTACTCTGGTTCCCTCAAAAATTATGTTGAAATGACTATGATTTCTTACTCACAGGAATTAGGGTAATGGTTCTCAACCGTGGGTCTTGGCCCCTTTAGGGAGTCAAGCAACCATTTCACAGAGATCATATATCAAATACTCTGCATATCAGACATTTACATTACAACTCAATGGTAGCAACATTACAGCTATGAAGTAGCAATAAAATAATTTTTATGGTTGGGGTCGCCACAACATGAGGAACTGTATTAAAGTTTGCAGCATTAGGGAGATTGAGAACCACTGGCTTAGGGGAAGACTAAATAAATTGAGCTAGTGTTCAGGAACCAGTGTCTGGCATGCCCTTGTGGCTTTTTTTTTTTTTTTTTTTTTTTTTTTTTGCTATTGGCACATTGGCACAGGTCAAAGACATTAGGGCCAATATTCGTGTTTCCTGTCTCTCTATTCTAACTATGTTTATGCTTTTAGACAAAGATCCTTTATTTTGCTGGGGGAACAACTGTGTTGTTTTAGTATGACTATTAGAATTTAATTCTGAAAGAAAGTGGATAAATTCAGGGAAATAAAGTCCTCTGACAAATATAGCATATTATTAATTTTTTTTAACCCTGGAAAAATGACAAAAGCCATTCCTCTTGATGAAGGTTCCATGCAGCTTTTCTGGGGCTCAAGGCCCTGGTCCATGAAAGCCTGCTATGTGGCTCTCTGCATGAATCCTTATGATCCATCCACCATCTTCGCTTACCCAAAAATTATTTCATCTCAGTTGCTCTCCCTAGACTTCAGACTGAAAGTAGGCTTTTTTAAAAAATTTTTTTCTAATTGTCACTGGTTCGGTAGCAAGCTCACTGTGTACAGGGACAGGGAACACAGGCTCAAATTCTGGTTGCTCCCTTTATTCTTGTTCTGATTGTCTGAGTGGCTTTTAGTGTGTCACTTGACATCTTTGAAGCTTGCTTTTCTCTTGTGACGAGTGGCTGTCTTACATAACCACTTTAGAGGGGTGTCGGAGGATTAGATGAATTCGTTAATACAGGGATACAGAGCCTTGTATCCACAAAGCTCTGGATTTGGTCTTCAGCCGTGGGGAAAAAAAAAGTCACTAATATGCAAGCAAGTATAGCGAAATTAAGTGCCATTTTTAGTATTAGATAGTGTGACATAAGTCCATTGTACTTACTATACACCCTAAAAAGGGTTTCACTTTCCTATTCTCCAACATGTCTCCTCCACAAAAGGAGACCTTCTGGAAACATGCCATGTCCAGTGGCTGGCGGTGCATGGCAATGAACAGATAATAGCAGGGTCAGGCTTTGCACTTCCTGTGGGTCCTCATAATAAACCAGCTTGTTTATCTCCATCTGAGATGAGCAGGCCCATTTATTCCTATTGTGCCCTGTTCTGTCACGTTTCACACCGACTGCTACTTTATTAATTAAAGTTTCCAAAGAAAACATCTATTTCAGCTGAGATCTGCATCTCTTACAACAAGCAGATGTGGCCCTTTAGGGAGACTGTGTGGTGCACTGTGCTCCCTAAGAGACAGGCTTGTAGCTATAGAAACTGCAGGCTCATCCAGGCCAATGGTGTGGACAAGGCGGGGGTGTGCTGACATTGTTGATTTCTTTCTTAGTCACTGCACTGCAAAATGCCCAGGGACATGGATGGTCTAACTAAGAGCTGATATTCACCCCTACTGGATCTTTCCCCACTTTATAGCATGGGATAGAAAACTAGGAAGATCCTATGCAGGGGTGAAGATGAGGAGAGTGCAGAACACATGCGTGAAGATGCAACAATGAAGCATGTCGTATTGTGATGTACCTTAATAATAGAAAGAGAAGACCGTGCATGGAGCATGGCGTAGTCCAACATTCTTGCACTCAAATGGTCTGAGAATTGCAGGGCCTGCACACAGTAGGAACTGGAATATATGGCTACTCACTTGTTCAAAATGCATTTATTGAATGAAAGGTTTTTAGATGTGTGTGAACACATTTATATCATCAACATTTGCAGAACTGGTTTTCAAGTTCTGTCCTTTACTTCTTAGGGGAAAAAAGTGTGTTTTATGTGTATGACGTTTTCCTGGATGTGTACCATGTACCTGGAGTGCCCAAGGAAGCCAAAAGGGACATCAGATCCCCCAGAACTGGAATTGAAGATGGTTGTGAGCCACCATATGGGTGCTGGGAATTGAACCCAGGTCCTCTGCAGGGCAGCCAGTGTTTTTAACTACTGGGCCATCTCTCCAGCACCCTTTTACCAGTACTTCTCTTTTGCACAACAATGAAATAGACACTTTCTATTATTTATCTATTTGTTCATTCATTTATCCATTCATCTGTTAAACTAATTTGGGGGTAGTCCTAACTATGTCTCCTTTTTCTTATCCAATACTTGTAAACTGTTAGTGGCAAGCCCACATTATGACCAATTCTGAACTTGAGCCCAATGCCATTTGGTCAACAGTTGTTAAGTTTCCTTCTTAGGTGCCATGCCTGTGGCAAGTTCTGGGCATATATAAATAAGTAGGACATTGTGTACATGGCTTAGGATGTTATGATGCAGTACCATAGACTGGACAGCTTAGAAACAATTTCCCCTTTTTGACAGTTCTAGAGCCTTCAAGTTCAAGTTCATCCTGGCATGGTCAGGTTGTGATGAGAGCCCACTTCCTGGTGGCAGACTGTCAATCACATGATAGGAAAAAAAGGCAAGCCAGTTCCTTGGCCTCTGCTAGACAGATGGCTCAGCAGTAAAGAGCACTGGGTGCTTTCTCAAAGAACTTGGGTTCAGTTCCCAAACCCCAAAGGACCCAATGCCCTCTCCTGGCCTCCTCAGGCACTACATTTGTGTAGTGTGCAGGGAAAACACATAAAACAAAAATAGTCTTTTTTTGTCTTTTTTTTTTTTAAGGACATGAATCCTCTTTATGAGGGATCAGCTCTCATGACCTAATTATTTCTCCAAGGCCCTGCCTCCCAATAACATCATGTTGGGAGTTAAGATTGCAGCAACAGAAATTGGAACATAATGTTTAGGTAAGTGGCAGGCATGGTCTCTGTGTACCCAGGATTCAGTGGGAAATACAGACAAGGAGCATGTGGCCCTGTAGGGGGTTGATGAGGGATGTGAGGGAGGGCACTGAGCCCTTGGTCAAGCCTGCAAAGCACTGTGCTGCATGCCTCCTTTCACCTGCTAAGCCCTCTGCCAGGGTCGCTGCCAGGGACGCTCTCTTGAGCCTTTTCTCTTGGATAGGTTCTCATCTGACTTGGGTACAGATCCAAGATTACCTTCTCTAATACCCCCTCCCTCCCAAACTGGTTTCCTCTGACCCTGTATTGTTGTAGATTTTCTTGTCTGTTCAGTTCAGTGATTTCTTTTTAACTACATAGTATATGTTTGACATTGTACTTACACAAATAAACTTGGCCCTCGGTCAGTGACTACCCAACTCACAGAAAGCAAACTCACAGGAATCTGACCTATAAATCTGAAGTTAATGCTTCTGGGGACAGGAGACAGAAAGGATTAGCAGAGGGTACCACATCTTCCCATACCTCTTGTTCGGGTCCCCCACTGTCCTCACACACCTTCATTCTGTGATAGCAGCCTACGGCAGCCTTCTCTCGGCTGGCCTGTGAATGGCAAGGACAGGCTCCTCCAGCCATGTGCAAAGTCTCCACGAAGATGAAAAATAGGGCAAGAAGCCAGACATGGGGGTGTACAGCCAGAACTCAGGAGGCAGAGGCAAGAAGATTATGAGTTCAAAACTAGCCTAGGCTACACAGCAAGACCCTGTTGGAGGAGAGGGAGGATCTCACCTGAATGCTGTCAGTTTGTTTGTAGGTTTTGTTTTGCATTTTGAGACAGGGTTTCCCTGGGTAGCCCTGGCTGTTCTGGAACTCCCTCTGTAGACCAGGCTGGCCTTGAACTCAGAGATCTACCTGTTTCTGCCTCCTGAGTGTTGGGATTAAAGGCGTGTATCACCACTGCCCAGCCAAAAGGTGGCTTTTTTAACACGTCAAAATAATAGACTAGGGAGATTTCTCAGTTTGTAAAGTGCTTGCTGAGCAAGCATGAGGACCTAAATGAGAGAGGGGAGGAGGAGGAGAAGGAGGAGGAAGAGGAGGAGAAGAAGAAGAAGAGAGGAAGAAGAAGAAGAAGAAGAAGAAGAAGAAGAAGAAGAAGAAGAAGAAGAAGAAGAAGAAGAAGAAGAAGAAGAAGGCATAGCACCTGTAATAGCAGCCCTGGGATGGCAGAGACCAGAGATCTCTGGGGCTCACGGGCTCAGTGTAGCCAGATCAGCAGGCTCCAGGTTCAGTGAGAGACCTTGTCTCAAGTAAGATGGAGAGTAATTCAGAAAGACAACCGATGCTGGAGCCGATAGGATGGCTTGATGGTTAGACCACTTGTTACTCAAGCATGAGGCCTGGAATCTGGATCCCCAAACCCAAATAAATTCCAGATGGACTTGACAGCCATCCTGTAATTCCAGTCTGGGAAGGCAGAGGTATGGGATCCCAGAGTGAACTGACTAGCAAGACAGCATACCCAGATCTCTGAGTTTGACTGTAAGATCCTGCTTCAAAGAATAGGTAGAAGTGTGTCCACACACTTGCAAAACATGCAAACACACAGGTATCTCATACACACATGAAAAGAAACCTAACACTGACCTCTATCCTCCTCTTGTGGTCAAATGCAGACATGTGCATGGCATGTGCATACACACACACACACACACACACACACACACACACACACACACGCATGCATGCATACATGCACATACACATGCATCCAAAGATAAGATTATTACAGAAGTGACCTATATTCTATCTTTCCAATTTGCCTTGGATTTATGATGCTAGGAGTAATAAATATCCTCTGAGAATATGATTTACATATAAAAGGATCTAACTTGAAAAAAAAGACTTTGTGAGAATTGCAGAAACAAGTTCATAAAGCAGAAAGACAGCAGCCCACATCTACTGCCTGCTTACTTTACCTATGCACAGAACTGTCCAAATCTCAGAGAGGGTGAGTTGGTTTCTCTGCTGATTTTTTAAATTTATTCTCTATGTATGAGTGTTTTGCTTGCATGTATGTAGGTGTGGGTCAGTACCCTCTGAAGTTAGAAAAGGGCATTGGATCCCTGGAACTGGAATTACAGTTGGTTGTGAGCCACCATGTGGGTGGTTGGAATCAAACCCTGGTCCTCTGGAAGGGCAGCCAGGGCTCTTGACTGCTGAGCCATCTCTCCAGCCCCTCTCTGTTGAATTTTAAGAGACTTGTCTTCATCTTCCTCTAAAGTGGGGCAGGCCATGCACATCCTGGCTCCTGTGGTAGTAAACTCCTACCTTCAGGACAGACTGTGCACTTGGACACAGATGGTGGCTGCCTGTGGGATTTGAAGGAAGACACCTCCTATCAGTTATTCTTGTTAACTTCAGAACTTTACTCACCAGGGAACCTGTGCTGAGTGTTGTCCTGGTCAAGGTATTTATTGAGCACTTGCTGTTACAGACTCTGGGCCCTATACTAGGAGTAAAGAGACGAATGAGACATGGGTTCTAACTCCAAGGAGCTATTGTCTAAGGAGGGTGGGAGGACACACAAACAACCCTTTGCTCTGACCTCCACATGTATGTTGTGGTGTGCACACACAAATGCATGTATGCATGTGCACGCATGCCCTCGCTCTCTCTCTCTCTCTCTCTCTCTCTCTCTCTCTCTCTCTCTCTCACACACACACACACACACACACACACACACACACACAATATATATATATACATATATATATATATATATAAGAAAATCCATTGTAATACCAAGCAGTGAGTTAGATTGTACAGTTATATACAAATTGCATGCTCAAAGGGTATCATAGAGACTGTTTCCCGGCAGAATAAACTGTACACCAGATCTAAGGAGTTGGGAGGAGCTTACCCAGGCAACGTGGAAAAGATAGTGCTGGCAGGAGACACTCCCCCAACTGCCACACTCATCTTTCTACACCTGTGACTTTTATGGTCAAGGTTAACAAAACAAGACAGATGTTCATTTAGTACAAATACACTCTTTTGTTTTTCGAGACAGGGTTTCTCTGTGTAACTTTGGAGCCTGTCCTGGAACTCACTCTGTAGACCAGGCTGGACTTGAACCCTCAGAGATCCGCCTGCCTCTGCCTTCCGAGTGCTGAATTAAACCACCACCACCACCACCCTGCTCAATACTCTCTTCTTACCTTCCAGGACACTGTACTCATGTGCATATACACACATACACATAAATAATATACTTGCTTTTTAAAGCCAAGGATGGTGGTGCGCACTTAACAGCTTCAGCACTGGAGGTAAAGGAGAATAAATACAGTCAGATCCTGGGAGAATTCTGCCAGCCAGCCAAACAATACAGTTTCCAATTTGGTTTCTGATTCAGTGAGAGACCCTGTCTCAAGGGAATAAGGCAGGAAGAGTAGGGCAAGGCACAGATGTCCTTCTTTGGCCTCCAGAGGAATACACACACACACACACACACACACACACACACACACACACACACACACACAACCCTTAACTTAGCCTCTCTGGTCCTCAGTTTCCTCAGTGATCAATGGATGGGTGGATGCATACCAGTGCTTTGATGGGTGAGCAACACTCAAGAGGGCCTGTTAAATGTGCCACACTGTGTTCTCAGTGTTTCCCTTTCTACATCAGAATGCGGCTCCTTCAGGGTAACGAGGCCAGCTTTGTTTCTACCTTGATTCCTTTTTATCATTATTACTTGTGATTCATGCAGCTCATTATGTTTCTAGGCCATTAAAATGGGGAAAATGTCACTCAGAAGAGCAGGAACAAACGGAGCCCAGAGGAGCTCACTTGATAACTGCCATTAACAATCACAAAAGCCAGAAGTTAGGCATTAGCAGAAAGACAGAATCTGAGGCAGGCAATAAACAGGTCTGTGCTGTGGCCTCTGACTGACTATAGTCCCCACAGTCTCTCCTGAAATGCTTGCTTCGAAAGGTCTTAATAATTCACTCCATTTCCAAAATAATTGACAAGCTCTTAGGTGTTTGTTTGTCTGTGGGAAGATGGAGAAGGATAGGTTGGTTTAAGGAAACTGCACCCATCACCTCATATCCCTCATTTTAAAAGTAGTGCTTGTTTTTAAGACAATCATTTTCTTTAAAGGAATTTACAATTCAACCTTAGCCTAAAAATTAGCCATAAGCTTAAGAGGGCAGCACACCCGGGGCTGCTCATCACACACACACTGGCACTGTTGGAGAGGGCTTTCCTTTACAGCATAGAGGTGGACAGATGTCCTTTGCTATTTGCCCTCTCAGTGAGACCTGCTAACCTTGAGACTGGACTCTTTGCTTCCACTGTTATCATCACTTGCTGGAAGCCTCAATTTATACAATATTGGATTTTCTAAGGAGGGAAAGAGACCTCATTTCTGCTGCAATTCTTAACACAAATGTGAATTTAAAAAAAGGAGGGGGGCAGGCAGTGATGGCGAACACCTTTAATCCCAGCACTTGGGAGGCAGAGGCAGGCGGATGTCTGTGAGTTCAGGGCCAGCCTAATCTACAGAGCACGTGCTAGGATAAGCTCCAAAGCTACACAGAGAAATACTGTCTCGAAAAACAAAAACAAAAACAAACAAACAAACAAAAAGGATTCCCCCCGCCCCCCAGCACTTGGGAGATGGAGATAAAAGGATCAGGAGTTGAGGGCCAGCCTGGGTTACTTGGGAGACAGAGGTAGGAAGAGTGGGAGTTAAAGGCTAGCCTGGGCTACTTGAAACAAACAAACATGACAGGATTTCTAGTAATGCATAAAGAAAAAAACTTTTCAAACCATCAGACCCATGTCAAAGTGCATGGTTTAGGATAAAGAGTCAATCTGTGAAGATACTCCTGAAGTCATTTTGGAGGCTGAGGTAACACAGTGGGCTACATAGTGACAGCCAGAGCTACAGAGTGAGACCCTGTCTCAAAAGAAACAATTTTTAAAAATTAATTTGTTAAAGGTAAATGATTAAGTAAAAGTGGATCTGCTACAATGTGGGGTAATAGGAAATTCTATATAATTTTTCCATATTGTTCCAGTTGAGCCAGAACTTAGCTTGCTCTGAGCCTGTTCTGTATGGCTAAACTTTATGAAGCCCTTTCCACTGAAGCACACTTGACTTGTAATACTCCTCTGTCTTCCTCTTTCCATAGCACGAAACCGCTGTCACACAGACCATAATCCCTGCTCACCCTTCTGAAGCCTGGAACAGAGTGAAAGTTTAGAAACAAAGAATTTGAAACAAAATGTAAAACAGAAGCTAGACATGAAATTAAAGATAAAAAGGTAAGCATCTGTTTGAGAGGCAGTGGGCAACCTGCAAAGACCTGGATTCCACCCCCGGCCCCACAAGCAAAAACAAAAGCAAACATTAAAAGTATTTGAAAATTCAAAAGTGTTTCTCTCACTAACACAGAGAACAAAGAAGATTACATATTAAATTCTTCAGAAGGAAATGAGCCTGTCTCATATCAAAACTTACAGGATGCTGTGAAAGCCATACTTCAGAGAAATGTATGGTCTTAAATGCTTCTAGAAGAGAAGGAAGTCTAAAAGTTAATGAGACAAACAAGAAACAATGAAGATCAAATGGAAGCCAAAAAAGGGGCCTAACCAGATCAAGGGGCATCCACCAGCCACTGAGTTGAGCAGTGATGGCTATCTTGGGTAGAGTTTGTTTCTTGCTGCTCCCTGGGTTCCCACTGGACTCCTCGAGGCCCCAGTTGCTGTCATTCATGTGGGTCACCATATGCCTTCACATCTGACTCCCACTGAAAGCCTCTTGCATGGGCCATACCACTGGGACCCCAGGTGTCAGAGAGCCATGTGCCTTTCCTCATCAACTTTTTGCATATTTTCTCTTGGCCTCCATCTTCCCTAAGGACACCACCCCATGCAGCCCCCTTGGAAGGTTTTCTCATTCCTTCACACCTGCCAGACTGAGGGTCTAAGTGTGGGGTTTTCATTATAACCCAGCACCTTCCACTGCCAGTCAGACATCACCCCTGTGAGGCACCTTTTACTTGTGTCTCTAGCCCTTGTCTTTCTCACAGCCTCTATGCTTTCATCTGACCCCGTTCTACTCGCCACACAGTAGACCATAGCTAGAGGGACCCTTCTAGAAGAACAGGTCTAGAAGAACATAGTCCCCCATTCCCTGTGGTTTGTTTTCATCCAGGGGCTTCCTTTAATGCCCCAGGTACTTAGGTTCCTGCTTCCTCTTGCCCTGCTAGTACTGGAAGAAGCCTAATTGCATGGCCTGTCTTGTACAAGGTGTCTCTATCAACCTTGAGAGATGTGCCATTCAAAGTATGGTCAGGGGACCAACTCCAACTGCTGCATCTGAGGGTTTAAAGGGATGCAGAGTGCTGGGCCTCACCCAGACCTGCAGAATTTTCATTTGGTTTTAACAAGATTCCGAGTGACATGTGAGAAGCGTGATGCCTGCCAGAAGCTTGCAAAGTTCAGGGTGATTTTTTTTCAGGGTGATCTTTTGATGTTGTTTTTGTGAGCTGGGGTGCGGCTAGAGACTATCAAAATGACCTTCACTTGTCACGGATCGAATAAAATCAACCCAGATCAGGAAGAGAACTGATCATTCCAGAAACAGCTGACACGTTCAGGTGGAAGAGAACAAGGCAGGCAGATGCCAGGCTGTCAGGGCATCAATTAAGAGAAAAGCTGAACACTCACCCCTTTGTTGGAGCTAGAGCTTAGGGGGAGCAGAGCAGCAGGAAGGCAAGGGAGAGGGCTCTGTCCGGGCCACAGGAAATTGCCCTGGGAAGATTGATTTACCAATCATGCACAGTGAGCCAAAGGGGCTGTTTGTTTTGAATTCTTTCATGAATACTGGACTCACCCAAGCAGTCCCGCCCCCATAGACACTCAGGTCTCTTGCTGCTTAGAGAGTTGTCACAGGCAGTTGCATTTAAATAATGGGCCCTCAAGCCTAACTTGCAGAAAGGCTCAGGTAATCTTTCATTGATACAAAATGGGTTTCTGGGGGAGATGTAAGGCTTCAGCTCTCCTACCCAGCAGTCTGTTTGCGTGTGGGGGTGGCCTGGTACAGATGGGGGAGGATGGAGGGCTGTAATGATAGCCTCTGGGCGGCACGGTGTGCTGAGCTGTTACCATGGGCCAGGTACTGCGTGGGAAATGGCCATGCAGGATCTCATCAATTCCTCTCTAGACACAGCATCCTGAGTTACACCTTTCTGTGGCTGGAGAGAGCAAGGTTCTATGACTACCATCTCACAGCTAACAAGTGACAGAGCTGGTCTTCTGGTTTGAATTCCAGCAGGCGTCATTTCTAGTCCCTTAGAACATAACCTTATTTACAAATAGGAACGTGTAGATAGAATTAGTTCTGATGAGGACATACCAGAGAAGGTTGGGCCCTCACTCCAGTATGTCTGGTACCTTTTTCTCTTTTCTTCCTATGATGGTGGGAACTGAACCCAGGCTGTTACACACACTAGGGAAGCTCTATAGAACAGGCTGGCTTTAAACTCACAGAGATCCACCTGCCTCTTCCTCTTGAGTGCTGGGATTAAAGGTATTCACCACCACACTCAGATTTTAATATTTATTTGTTTATTTGGTTTTTCAAGACAGGGTTTCTCTGTCTAGCTTTGGAGCCTATCCTAGCACTTGCTCTGGAGACCAGGCTGGCCTCAAACTCAGAGATCCGCCTGCCTCTGCCTCCTGAGTGCTGGGATTAAAGGCGTGCACTACCAATGTCTGGCTTAATATTTATTTTATCTGAGTGTTTTGCCTACATGTTTGTACATGCACTATGTGTGTGCAAGTGTGCAACTTTCCATAGAAGCCAGAGGAAAGCATGAGATCCCCTGTAGCTGGATTTATAAATAGTTGTAAGCCACCATGTGAGTACTAGGAACTGAACCCAGGTCTACTGCAAGAGCAGTTGATGAGCCATCTCTGCAGCCTACGAGACTACTACCTTGATTGTATTCATTGAAGTGAGAAGACCCCCCCTTCCCCAACTCCCTGTAGCACTATTCCCTAGGTAGGAGATTCTGCATTTGTGTAAGAGTGGAAAGAGGAATTGCAAATGGTGGCCTATACCTTTAATCCCAACACCTGCATAAATAAGTAGATCTCTGCAAGTTCGAGGCCAGCCTGGTCAACATAGCAAGTTCCAGGACAGCCAGGGCTACAAGAAGGGATCCTGTCTCAAAAATAAATAAGGGTAAGAAAGTGAGATGAGTACCAGCATACATTTATTGACCCACCGGTCCCTGCTCTTGACTGTGGATGTGACATGACCAGCTGCTTCAAGTTCTTGCCACCCTAATGTCCTGCAGTGATAGACTATGTATGACCTGGAGCTGTGAGCCAAATAAACCTCATCTTCCTTAAGTTGGTTTTGTCAGGATGTTTTACCACAGCAACAGGGAATGAAACTCAGACACCTGGGATTTTGTTAAATGTAAAACAAGAGTCTTTAGTTCTGGGTAAGACCCGAGAGCGTTCATCCTTGGGGTAAGGATTCTCAGCCAAGGGATTGACTGAGTAGGGACTTTCTGGAGAAACCCATAAGGGGAAGGTGCTGGATAAAATGTGGTTTTAGGGGTGCAGCCTCAGTCTGGTCGAGTGCAGTGTTCTGGAGAAGTCACCACACAGAGGCAGTTCCCAACAAAAGGGCTAGGCCTATTGTCCTCTTTCATCAGCCCTAGGAAGAGGCCACAAGCTCCCAGGCATTCTTAGCCAAATAGCAAGCTTTAGGTAAAGGTATTAATGGGGGCCACTTCTTGCCAATATCTTCAGTAGCTAGGGGTGGTGGTGTGGCTATGAGTGCAGGTCTGGTAGGGTACCTACAGCTTCTTCTGGCCATGTTACTTAAGTCACCAGACAGTCCTTGGCTCTCAGACTACTAGCTGTCACTAAAATCTATTTATGACGTGATGTTGGAGGGGGCAGGTAAATGTAGAAAGAAGGAATTTACTAGATCACATTCCAACTAACTCTGTAGACCAGGCTGGACTAGAACTCATGGAGATCCAGTTGCCTGTCCTTCCCAAGTTCTGGGATTCAAGGCATGCATCTCCACATCTGTTTTAAAATACACTTTACAAAGAGTTATTCAATTCATAGATACAGGTTTTCTTAAGTCATGAGGGTCAGAGTACACTGTTGGCTCTGAAGGACATGGTGGGTATGTTAGTGTGACGGCTGGTACTGTCTACTTGACGGGATCTAGAATCCTGGGATACAAGCCTCTGACAATGCCTGTGAGAGATTACCTAGACTCGGGTAATCGGGATGGGAAGACCCATCCTAACTGTGGATGGCACCAGGATGGGGATCCTGAACTCTATAGAAAGGAGAAAGGGATAGCTGAGAACCAGTGTTTGTCTCTGCTTCCTGACTGTGGGTGTCAGGTGACATCAGCCTTAAGCTCCTGCCATCATGCCTTCTATAACATAATGAACTGTTCCCCTTAAACCAGAGCTAAAACAAAGCCGTAAGTTGTTTTTGTCACAGCAAAGAGACAATACAGTCAGCTTCGTGTCTCTGTAACAAATAGCTGAGGTTATCTTCTTATAGAGAATGGCTGTTGTGGCTCAAGGCCTTGGAGGGTCCAGTCAATGCCTGGCTGGTTCTTTGGCTGTGACTGTGGCAAAGCAGAGAGAGCATCATTGTGGCAGCTTACTTCATGGCTAGGACAGAGAGAGAAGGGAGGAGGAAGGGAGGGAGGGAGGAAGGGAGGAGGAGGGGATGAGGAAGGGAGGGAGGGAGGGAGGGAAAAAGAGAGACACTGAGAAAGGGCTGGAGTTGCAGTCACCCCTTTAAAAGCTAACCGAATGATTTAGGATCTGCCCCACACGCTCCCTCACTCCCAACTCCACACCGCACCCATTCACCCACATGCACTAGGTCCCACCTCTAAGATCCACAGTTTCTAATTAGGGCCACTCCGAGGAAACAAGTATTTGACACACAGGTCTTTGGGGGAACAACTCGAATCCTAACTAGAGCAATGAGGCAGGGTTCAGAGAGGGGATGAGTGAGCACAGGACTTTTCCCTGGACTTTGGGGACAGTGCAGTCCCTCTAAGCAGCTCTTACCCCGACAGGGCTGGAACTCTTTGTCCCTGCTTATTGGAAGCATCTCATCCATTTTACCTACTGCCTCCAAGATCTGGCTAGCTGGCCAGGGTCTGCTGTCACCCTGTTGGCAATGAAAAGAAAGGATGGCTGGCCAGATACAACTCTTAAGAGGCTGGCACAGCTCCCACCCCAGCTCCTGGTGCCACTGGCTGACTGCCTTTCTGATCATACCTCACCCAGCAAAGCATTCTCCTCCCATCACGGCTGGAAACCAGCCCAGGCCTGGCTCCCCAGTCTCACCCACTACTTTCTCATGCTAACTGAAGCCTAGAGTTACTCTCCCTCTGTGGATTTTGTCTTCTGCGTTCTCAGGGTATTAAGCTGCAAAATGAAGCTCCCCGTAGAATTGCAGAATAGGGCAGGAAGCAACAAATTTGGTGGATGGGAGGAGCGGCTCAGGCTTCCCTGGAGCCCTGGAAATCACACATCTATGATTGACTCACATGAGTTACTGAGCTGAGGCAGTGAGAAGAAGGAAGGGGTGTTGATGCAGAAAAGCAGCACATTTTCATTTATGTTTCAAGCACTCAGGAGACACCTGGGTTCAGTCTGCATGCCAGGCTGGGTCTGAATGAGCCCACTGACCAAGTGATCAGTGTGTGTGTGCTACATACGAAGAGGTGTGTAGTCTGTGTTGCTGGGTATGGTTCGTGTGGATCGGGGCGGGGGGGGGGGTTGCTACATTTCTGGCATATGTGACATGCAGTTGTGTGGGAAGGGCATATGTGATGGGGTGATATGTAGTGGGTGGAGAGGTATGGAGTATGATCACAATATTTGTGTCTTTGTGATGTGTGTGTAACATGAAGTGTGATGTGCATGATCCGTGTTTGTGCTGAGCATTGTATGTGTGAGTGCATCTGTGGTGTGGGATGCTTGCACTTCGAGGCCAGAAAAACAGCTTGGGGGAGTCAGTTCTCTCCTTCCACCGTGTCAGTTCTGGGGATCAAACTCAGGTTGTCAGACTTGGTGGCAAGTACCTTTTCCTGCTGAACTTCTTGCTAGCCCTTGTTGTTTTTTTGTTGAGACCGAGTCCCACATACCCCCAGGCTGGCTGGAACACAGAGTTAGAAGAATGACTCTGTCCTTAGAAGAATGATCTTCCTGTCTCCACCTCCCCAGTGCTGGGATTTTAGGTGGGTGTGCCTGGCTTTCTGAAACTGGATTGTTCTACTTAAGCTCAAAGTCCTTAAACTTGTGCTTGTGCAACTTCATCCATGTTACAGCTTGTGTCAAAATTTCACCCCTTTTAAAAGCTGAATAGCATTGGATATGCAAACGCATCGTGTTAATGTTCTGCCAGTGTTACAAAATGCCTGAGATAATTAAACTTATTGATGAATCAGCCTGCCTCCATCCTAGGCTTGAAAGCCATCTTCTAGTAAAGACAAAGGAGATTCATTCCTGGATTTGGTTATGTCCGACCTGTAACCTTAAGTACAAATGGCTCTGTTCTGCCTGTTCCAGGAAACAGCAACCATGCCTTTGTTTTAAAAGATTATCATGACCATGTTGTTATGAGCGCCTTGTTATTACCACCTGTTGCTATGACCACTTGTTGTGACTACCTTGTTATGACCACCTTGAAAGCATGTCTTTGTTTCTGTGGCCCTTCCTATTTGTCTGCCATATCCCCCCATTTAGAAACCCCTACTCCTAGACTATAAAAGCCCTTATCTTACCCATGTCCAAGGCTGACCACTCAATACCTACCTTAGGGGGAGGTAGCCCATGTACAGGAATTTTAAAAATTTTGCTTTAATTAATTGCTTGATTTAATTAATTTGGCCACGATGATTTAGGCCAGTAGTCTTTCTCCTTGAATCTGTGGGGTTAAAAATATGAAGAAAAAGATTTCATTTTTGTCTCATGGTTTTAGAGACTTCAGACCATAATCAATTTGCTTCATTGTTTTGGGCCTGTTGTTCATCTGTCATAGCAGAGTATAAGACAGAACAAAACTACTTCACATGCCAGGAAACAAAGGAGAAAGAGACTGGAGTCTCACAGTTCCCTCCAGGAATACCTCTGAATGACCTAAGCATCCCAGTGATTTCATAGCCTCCTAATGGTACCATCCTGGGAACCAGCCCTCCAGTGCCTGCAACCCCACTATATCTTTCATTGTGTTTACTTATAGATTTCTTTAAATTTACTTTAATTTTTTATTCATTTATTTATTGGGGCACACACATGATATGGCATGTATGTGGAATTTAGAGGACAAATTAAGGGAGTCAGTTCTTGCTTTTCACCACATGGGCCCTGGGGATTGAACTCATAGCATCAAGCTGGCGACGAGCACCATTTTCCACCATTTTGTATCTCATATCTCCCTGGCCCCACCTATATGTATTGGTAGACATTCATATTGCATTTATCTTTTGATGCCTAAGAACAATGCTACTATGAACAGGGGTACGAGAACATTCAAGTCCCTGTTTTCAGAAATGAAACTACAAGATCCTATGGTGACTCTGTTTTTAATTTTTGAGGCGTCACCAGGCAGTTTCCCACAGCAATGGTGCCATCTTTGCATTCTCAGCAGCAGAGCCCAAGAGTCTCTACTTCACAGCCTCCCCTACACTTTCTCTATCCTTTTTATCATAGCAATTTCAGTGGGCGTGAGGTGGGAATCTTATTATGATGTTCTAGATTACTGGAGTAAAATCTCTCTTAAGTTTGTTGCCCATTTGTATGTTTTCTTTGGGGGCAATTCTCTTGCTCATTTTGTAAATGAATGCATTTTCTTCTTGGCTTTTAGGAGTTCCTTGTATAGTCTGATCATTAACTCCTCATCAGGTAGACAGTTTGCAAACACACCCTCCCATTCTCTGTTTTGGTCTTCCCCTCTGACTACTTTCTTTGATGCACAAACATTTCTAATTTTGATAAAGCCCAATTTTTTAAAAGATTTATTTTTATATGTATGGGTGTTGTGCCTGCATGTAGGTATGCACCACATGTGTGCAGTGCATACAGAGGCCAAAAGAAGATGTTAGGTCCGCTGGAACTAGAGTTACAGATGGTCATGAGCCATCGTGTGGGTTCTGGGAATCAACCCTGGGTCATCTGGAAGAGAAGCCAATACCAGTAACCAGTGAGCCATTTCTCTAGTCCCCACTTTTTTTCAGTTTTAAATTTTTTACTGATTTATTTATTGTGTTGTATGTGTGTGGCTACACACATGTAAAAGTCAAAGGACAATATTCAGGAGTAAATTGTCCCTTCTACCTTGTGCGCCCAGGAATCAAACTCAGGTCATCATGCTTGCAGCAAGCACCTTTACTTGCTTAAGCCAGCTTGCTGACCCTGTTGTTTTCATATCTAAGAACTCACTACTAAATTGTGAAGGTTTTCCCTATGTTTCCTTCTAAGAGTTCTAAAGTTTTAGCTCCTGTATTTAGGTCTTAGATCCATTTTGTTGTTGTTTTTGTTGTTGGTTTGTTTTCAAGTTAATTTTTGTATATGTTATAAAGGAAACATTCCACTTTGGTTTTTGTTTGGCATATAGATGTTGTATCATTTGTTGAGAAGACCTCTTTCCACCACTGAACAACCCTGATCTCTTTGTCAGTATCATTGCATCACACGTTGCATTCTGGTCTCTTCGTTTTAGTCCACTGATACATACAACATGTCCTTAGGGGCATGCTGTATTATTTTGACTATGGTAGCTTTGTGGCAGAAAGTTTTGAAATTAGGAAGTATGAGGCCTCCAGTTTTGTTCCTTCAACCGGCTCGCCTGGGACAAAGGTTATTTAGGGTTTCTTGAGATCCTGAGAATTTTAGAGCTGATTTCCCCCCCAATACTCACACACAAGAAAGTCATTAGGGTTTTAATGGAGATTGCATTTAGAACTGTAGACTACTTTAGATAAACTGACATCTGAGTTAGCTTTCCATCACTGTTATAAAATACCTGATCATATTAATCTGTGAACAGGAAAGGCTTATCTTGGCTCACAGTTTCAGAAGTTTCAGTCCATCATTGGCTTTCTCCATTGCTCCCACACATGTGGTCAAGCAGTGCATCACAGTGGACACTGTGTGGTGGTGCAAATCTTTGGCAGCCGGAAAGCGAGGGATGGGGGGGTGTATTTTCCTCTTTAAGGGCACACCTCCCTCCAATGATTAGCTTTCTTCTGCTAGGTCCCATCCCAACAGTTAAGAACACTGGCTGCTCATGCAGAGGCCTCAAGTTTGGTTCTCAGCACTCACACATGAGCTCACAGTTGTCTGTAACTCCAGTTCTGAGAGATCAGGATGCCCTCTTCTAGCCTTGACAGGCATCAGGAACATATACATGCATGCAGGCAAAACACTATACGCATAAAATAGATAAATCTAAACATAATTAAGTCAGTTTTGTTTCCATGTAATAACAATGAAAAATCTGAATGGGAAATTAAGGAAACAACCATAGACCTTGCCCCAGTCCTTCTGCTATTGTTCCTCTTGGCTTCTTGGTCACCAGGAGGGGACAGCCTTCCCCACCTCAGGCTGTTGCCACAGCAATGTTCTGTGGTGCACATACAGACAAACAGGCACACACAGAAATAAAAATAAACATTTTAAAAAGTCTGCTACTTCCCAGTAGCATCATGCCATTGACAGCAGAGCCTTTGGGGGATTTTCAAGATCCAAACTATAGCAATTTTGTAACAGCTTTAAGTTTTCTACTCTGAACAAAACTCTGGGTTTTTTTCCCCTTTTATTTGTATTTCTTTTGCACTGGATCCCCTGGAACTGGAGTTACCCATTATCTTTGTCAATGTTCTATTACTGTGAAGAGATACTACGACCAAGGCTATTATTATAAGAAAGCGATTTAATGGGAACTTGCTTATAGTTTCTGAGGTTGAGTCCATTATTACCATGGCAAGAAGCATGGTGGTGTGCAGGTAGACACTGAAGCAGTAGCTGAGAAATGAACTCTGGTCTAGAGAGAGAGAGAGAGAGAGAGAGAGAGAGAGAGAGAGAGAGAGAGAGGCTTTGGACTTTGGCAGGGACTTTTGAAATGTCAACCCTAGTGAGACGCTTCCTCCAACAAGATCACATCTATGCATGTGCCACCACCACTGGCTACTTTCATACTTTTTAATGATTCGTCTTAGATATATAACATATTCCCATGCTTCAAAGTTCAGAAGGTTCAAACAGCTGTGTAGTGAAAAGTCTGTTTCCAGAAAAACAGTTTCTATCAGTTGTAGTTTGGTACAATTCCTTCCAGGAAAGACTAAGGTCCTACCCAGCATTTAGAAGTACATATGACTTTTATTTCATTTTCACAAGCACTGCCCTGTCAGAGACATTCTGCCTCTGGCCTCTTCCGTTTCCTAGCACATCTCAGAAACTGTTTCACGTGAGTAACTAAATTGTTCCTGTTTCCTCTCAATAACTGTATAATACTCCATCAGACATTTGGACAGTACTGTATTTGAGGGGCACTTACACTGTTTCCAATTTCTGGGATTATAAATAATGGATATTAGGATCTTGAGTGACATTTTGGCAACACAACTCAGCCTAAGAAATCTAACAAGAAATGGTTGTTCATATTTGGGCGGAGTCATGTAAGAATTCCTCCCAAATTTCAGTTTGGAGGCAGGGTGTCGCTTCTCTTGTGAAGTTCCAGTTTTTTTCTTTTGTGGATTCTGCATTTCCTGTGTTAGATTGTTCACTCTCTGCTTTGGACTGCTGGGGTTTTCAAAGCCAAGTTTATGGATCACATTAACAACAGTGTAGGACAACTTACTGCACAGTTATGGGCTTTCATTATTTCCCTCCTCTGAATTTCTCTTTAGTTTCCAAAGATAATGTTTCATTCTTTGATATTGCATTTTTTGTAAGCAGTCACAAGCATTTGGCAGGCATAAACATATAAGTGTGTGAAAATGTCTCCACTTACCCCCCCCCACACACACACCCCTATGCGCAAGCAATACCTATAAAGGTCAACTTGACCTCTCCTGCCCAGAGTGAAGTGAAACGCCTACCTCCCTGTCCCCTAATATTTTGCAGGATCCCTTGGTACTTAGTGCAGCCTGCCCAGTGCCCTAGTAGCCTGTTTCTGGTTACTTCCGGTCTTCCATAGTGCTTCCTGCCCCATGCAAGGTCAAGAGAAACAGTGATCTGGAATCCCATAGTCTGTAAAACCTATGCCAAAAGCTGGGGATGAAGGGGAAGAAAAGCGCAGGTGTTTAAAGGAGCGTGGGGCAGGTGGGGGGAGGGTGGAGTCAGAGGAGGAGGAGGAGGAGGAAAGAATTCCTGGGGTGTCCTGTCACTAACCCCACTCCCACAGTCAGCTGCACACCCCCGCCAGTCACTCCATCCCACCCATCAGCTTTCTTTCGCCTCAGTGGGAGGAAGCAATTTGCATCCAACCAGCAGGATGAAGATAGATTGAGAGAGCCAGCTTTCTCATCTCACAAGGCGGTGGGGGTGGTTTTGTTGTAATGTGGCCCCGGCAGGCTGAGTTCCAGATTTCTGGTTCATCTGCCTCCGAGGTGCCAAGTGAGTAAATAGCTGGACATGCCACAGTCTGGGGACCAAAGACACTTAAACCTGACCCCAGTGGCTGCCGGCTTCTGCGGGCGTGGGTGTTTAAAGCCCAGGGAGGCAGCACGGCTCTGTTTTGCAGCGTTGGGAGTGGACACCGGGCATCTGGGCATTAGCTTGAGGAGTGCTGTGGGAAATGGAATGTAGGACTCAGGATCCTGATCCCTTCTCCTTCCCTGGGGCTTCACCCTCAGCATGGAGAGCTCCAGGAGAGGGCCGGAGCAGAGCACAGGCTTCTTTCTAAGAGCTAAAACATTTCCAAGCCTCTGTGCCTTTACCTACAGAATAGGCATTCATACTCCTGGGCCCACAGACCCCTCTGAAGGATTAAACAGTGATGCATGTGCTTGCCAATCATCATACTAGATGCTTGGTGTGCAGTAAGGATGTATGCTTTGAGTCACAGTGTTCGCTCAACATTCAGTAACAATACATAAAGGAGTCTTCACACGATCCTTATCAGTTAATGTCTGTTTTGTTTTGTTTTGTTTTGTTTTCAGAGGAAGAAACAGAGGCCCAGAGACTGAAAGGGAGATGCTCCTGTGCACAGCTGTTGACTCAATCCCAGAGTCTGGACCTGGGAGTTCGGTGACAAGTTATGCCTGACGCCAGAAGATTTACAGCAAAGGTAAACTCACTGTCACTGGCCTATGAGTCATGGATTCTGGCCTGCCATGGATTCTACACTAGCCCTGCCCTCCCCAAGGTTCCCTTCCTGACACCCCGGTGTGACTCTCTGTCCATGCACCCATCGCCATGACTTGGGATACAGTGCCCTGTTCACAACTATGTCTCTCCTGCCTGCCTAGCCCCTCTCCTCAGCACTTAATACAGTTCTTCATTTTGGTAAGTGCTTGCTGTTTACCTAAGCTATTCTTCTGGGCTGGAGAAATGGCTCAGCAGTTACAAACACTGGCTGCTCTTCTAGAGGACCCAAGGTTTAATCCCAGCCCCCACATGTGGCTCAAAACCATCTATAACTCCAGTTCCAGGGGACAAAATGTCCACTTCTGTCCTCCACTGACACCAGGCACATAGGTGGCACACACATACACACACACACACACACACAGGCAAAACACTCCTATACTTAAAAAATAGTTAAAACTCCCAAAATTTAAAGCATTATTCTTCAGAGCCAGTAAGATGACTCAGCAGATAACGTGGTTGCTAAGCAAGCCTGATAATCCGAGTGGGATCCCTGGAGCCCACATAAAGTTATTAGGAGAAAATTGACTCCCTCAAGTTATCCTCTGACCTCCACACATGCCCAGTGGTTCTCGAGCACACACATACCTCCCCTACACACATCGCAGACTTACAATAATAATAAACACAATTCTTAAAAGAATTCTTTCTTCTGAACCAGGTGAGGTGATATACATCTGGGATTGTAGCACTCAGGAGGCTAAGGCAAGGAGGATTGAAAGCTCCAGGTCAACCAGGGCTTCATAGTAAAGTCATGTCTCAAAAGCCAAAAAAAAAATCCAAGCAAACAGACAATAAAGCTTCAGTAAAACAGGTGCTGAGCAAGGATGTGGGGAAAGGGGATGCTGAGCAGCCTTGCTTTGAATGGAAGTTGGTATCTATTGCCATTATGGGAAACATCTTGAAAATTCTTTAAGGAAAAAAAGCATCGTGGTGTCTTGAATGAGAATGACGCCCATAGGTTCATATTTTTGAATATTTGGTCAGTGGTTGGTGGAACTATTAGGGAAGGATGAGGAGGTGTGGCCTTGTTGGAGGAGGTGTGTCACTGGGGGAGAGCTTTGAGGTTTCAAAAGCCCAAGCCATTCCCAGTTAGCTTTCTCTCTCTCTCTGCCTTGTGGTTATAGATCAGGATGTGAACTCTCAGCTATCCCTTCACTTTGCTGTTGTCATGAACTCTAATCCTCAGAAACCCTAAGCCACATTAAATGCTTTCTTTTATAAGTTATCTTGGTCATGGTGTATTGTCATGCCAATAGAAAAGCAATTAACACACCCATGAAACTGCTATATAGTTCAACAGTACCACTTCTCGACATATGTAATATCCAAATGAAACAAAATCAGTATCTTAATGAAAGAGATAAACTCTCATGTTCATTGTAGCAGTATCCAAGATAGCTGCTATGGATACAACCTAGTTGTTAGTAGATGAGTGCATAAATAAAATGCAATATGTATTTGCAATGGAGTATTATTCAGTCTTTATTTTCCCTTTTCTCTCTGTGTGTGTTTGTATGAGTGTGTGCATGCACGTGTGGGGTGTTCATGTGAACATGGAGGCCCAAGGTGCATGTTAGGTATCATACTGGATCATTCTTCCATCTTATTCATTGAGGTAGGGTTTCTTAATCAAACTCAGAGCTTGTCAATCTAAGTATTCTTCCTAGCCATCTTGCTCAGGGGAATCCCCTGTCTTCCAATGCTAGAATACCAAGTGGGTCATCATGCCCCCCACCCAGCATCTTCTTGGATTTTGAGGCTCTAAACTCTTATGCAGTAAACACTTTAGCCACCAGCTATCTTCTCTTTAAGAATGAACCATAGCCAGATGGTGGTGCCACATGTCTTTGATCCTAGCACTTGGGAGACAGAGGCATGTGGATCTCTGTGAATTCAAGGCCAGCCTGGTCTTCACAAATAGTTCCAGGCCAGCCAGTGCTACATGGAGAAACCTGAAAGAGGTGTCCAAACGAATACCTCCTTCCAATTCCCACCCTAAACAATAGGAAGGTCATTCCTAACTAGGCTTACAGAAACCCTGTCTCTAAAACCAGAAGGAGGAGGAGGAAGAAGAAGAAAACAAAGAAGGAACCCTGTCACTGTAATAACCTAAATGTACATGGAAGGCATTCTGCTGGGGGCTATAGACTAGACACTGAAAAACACTGTGATCTTATATGTGGAATCTGAAAAAAAAAAACAAAAACAAAAAACAACTGAGTTTAAACAGGAGGTGAAGCTCAGTGCATAGAGCACTAAATTGGTATACGCAGGCCCCAGGTTAAAAAAAAGTTAAAGCTGAACCCATAGAAATGTAAAGTTGCCAGGAGCTGGGGAATAGAGACAGAAGATTCTGTCACAATGTAAAACATTTTCAGTTATGCAAGGTGAACAAATTCAAATCCCGTCTAGTGTAGACAGGATGTCTACTCTGTTTTCCATGCCAAAACAGAGTACTTGAGGTTGAATAACTTAAAAAGGAAGGTTTATTTCGCTCACCGATTGTCTGATGCTACATACATCATGATATAACAGAAAAGTAGACCAAGAAGGTGTGTGTAGAAGGGACAGCACAGAAGGGGTGGCCTGTCTTTGTAACAGCCTGCTGTAGAGGGGAGGGAACTAACAGTCTGAGTAGAGCTTCACTAATCTTCCCTAAGACTCCTTCACTTCCTACACTGCTCCATGAGGGACCACATCTGAGCATGAGTTTTGAAATTAACAACCGTAAACACACACGAGCAATCAGCTGGGCTGTGTGATGTTTCTGAACTTTGTTTAGAATGTAGATCTTGGCTGGGTGTTGGTGGCACACACCTTTAATCCCAGCATTTGGGAGGCAGAGGCAGGCAGATCTCTGTGAGTTCAAGGCCAGCCTGGTCTACAGAGTGTGTGCCAGGATAGGCTCCCCAGCTCTCAGGAGGCTTGAGGCAGGAGGATCATAAGAGTGGCCAGCCTGGCCTGTGTAGTGAAACCATATGAAGGAGAAAATGAAAAAGGAGGAGGAAATTGAATGTTCTTTCAGACAGTAACATGTGAAGTGGTGGATGTGTTAACTAGCTTGATTGATTTATTAGCAATAATTCCTAGTGTATATGTGTCAACGCATTACATGTATATTGTAAATATATTCAACTTCTTCTTTCTTTCTTTCTTTCTTTCTTTCTTTCTTTCTTTCTCTCTCTCTCTCTCTTTCTTTCTTTCTTTTTGAGATAGGGTTTCTCTGTATAGCTTTGGAGCCTGTCCTGGAACTCTCTCTGTAGACTAGGCTGGCCTCGAACTCACAGAGATCCTCCTCCCTCTGTCTCCCAAGTGCTGGGTCTAAAGGCTTGTGCCACCACCATCTGGCTAATATATTTAATTTTATTTTTTGAGACATGGTTTCCTCTGTATAGTCCTGGCACTCATTCTGGCAAGTTCTGGGCTGGCCTCAAATATATACAATTTTTAATTTGTCAATTATACTTCAGTATAGCTGGAGAATATCAACTATTTTCTAGCACGAGATCAACTGTTTTGTTTTGTTTTTTTTTCTCTTGAGACTGGGTCTCATGTAGCCCAGGCTAGCTTCAAACTTCTTATGTAGCCAAGGATAACCTTGAGTTTCTGATCCTGCTGCTTCTGATTTGCAAGTGCTGGGATTTCAGGCCTGAGCTACTACAGTTTATTCTTTAGTCAGCTAGCGACTTAACCCAGCAGGGCGCATGCTAGGCAAGCATTCTTCTGACCTTGTACTTCCAGTCCCAAATTACACTTTTTACCAAAGAATTTGATATTTCCAGAAGCTCTGAAAATGGAGCTTCATCACATGTTGCTATGTCAAATGTGTTTCATAGACCAGCGACTATGGCAACACCCAGGAATCTATTAGGAATGTAGAATCTGGCTGGGGATGCTGTGGAATGCGTACTGTGCATGAACCTCTAGGTTCGATTCCCAGGATAGCATTAAACTGAGCTTGGTGGTACATACCTGAAATCCCTGTACTGGGGTGATGGATACAGAAGATCAAAAAATGGAGGTTATCCTCAGCTATCCATCAGATTTGAAGCTAGCATAGGCCACATGAAACTCTGCCAGAAAGAGATGCAGGAGAGGGGAGAGGGATTCATCTCCAGTTCTTCCTAGACTTTTAGGATTTTTCATTGACTAATACTCCACTAGCTTGAGGCTCCTTAAAGTTTGAGAACAGTTGGCCGTAACTATCCTCCCACCCCAGCTAAGATAACAAGTGTCATTTGTTTTGTGTGTATGGGTGGACGGCTTCTGTAAAAGCATATTCTTCTCACCTCTTTCTGTAATTACCAGCCATTTTCTAACCTCATCGAAAACCAAACCGTCATTGATGTCTTTCAGCAGGAAGCTAACAAAGAAGCATTATTCTGTCTCTCCACTTCTTCTCTCACCCACAGCATCACAGTAGCCGGATGATCTCATCTGCACATATACCAACTGACCGGGTCCTGGCATTCCCTGCTTGGAACCCAGCGGTGGTGCCTTCCCATTGCCCTGAGAACACGTGGCAGCCTCTGCACCACTACCTGCCACTCACCCTCTTGTTCTGCACTCCTCTCACCAAAATGACCTGCTCTCCTACCTTGAATCAAGCTGTCTCTTGGCTCTGGGTCTTTGCAATTGCTGCTCCTGAGCCTGGGGTGCCCAGTCCTCTCTCTCTTCCTGTGGTTGTTTCCTTTTCTTCCTTCTATTCATGGTGTAAGCATCACCTCCTCAGAGGTGTGAGAAGAGATCACCCAGTGGGTAAAGGCTTGCTTTACACAGCATTCTCTGTGTCAGCAGCTGTGCCGTAGTCAAGCTCACTTGCCTGATGGCCTGGCGACTCTCTGCCCATGAGAGTGTAGGTGCCATAAGTGTGAGGGCCGCCCTCTTCCCTCCCCTGTATCCACACCACCTCTTGCCAGTTCTCTGTGTCTTTTGAACTATAAGCTTATTAGATCAGGCTTATTAATTCCATCTCTGTTTTTATAAGCTTACTGAAATTATAAAAATAATGAATATTGATTCTGTTTTAAAGATTCATTTTTATTATTTTTAATTGCATATGGCTATATGTGCATGAGTGCAAATGATCTCGGGAACTAGAGTCCCAGAGGGTTGAGTTCAATGGGTCTGCAAGCATTTACATCTGCAAGCTCAAGCAAGTGCTTCTCATTGCCTCTCCCAGCACTGCAGACAGAGGGCTTTTCACCCTGGGTACCCGTTGTGCTCTTCCTAGGGTAAGCCAACAAGTAAATATGCATCCCAGGGGCAAGTAATACCTGACCTTGAAAGAAGTAGTCAGTGGCTGCCTTCAGTGGCACTTTCCTGGGGAGAAGCCTGGGAGGCAAGTTGGTGGCAAGCAGGGGGGACTCAAAGCCTCTGGTGTGTATACACAGAGGAAGTCTAATTCAAAAGCCATATAATGAGTGGACTTGGGAAGAGGCTTGTTGCTGTGGCAACCTGATTCCCCTGCTGCCAAGAGCGGGCTTTCTTCTTTCTTCTGCACCTGGCAGGGACTCCTTTCTTTCCACGTTACTTGGGGAAGAAAGACAGAATTGGTGTTCTTTGACTGAGGTGAGAGCACACTTTCTATCTGTGGCCAACTGTCACCAAAAAAAGCGTGATTCCCCTAATTCCCTCACTGGGTGTGGAGCTGACTGTGCCTCATCCCTGCTGCAGTCTGAAGGCCAGTTAGGTACCTGGACTCAGAGGCTGATGTCACAAACCACTCACTGACTGTACTGTCTTTTCTGATTTTCCCCAGAAGTATAGGTGGACTATTCTGTCCCCGGTCAACAGTCTGCCTGGCTCAAAGTCACTCTGAACTGCTCCCTCCTGGGGCATTCAATCCCGAAAGTGCAGATTGGTTAAGAGCTGGGGGAGAGCAGGAGAGATGATGGGCCAAATTAAATGGATTTTTCTCTCTGTCTCTCTCTCCAGTTTCTCACCTGTTCTGAGTCAAGCTCTATGCTGGCCACGATATTTAACAGCCCCTCATCTAGTTCTAACAGCTCTGTAAAGTGGCCTCCCTTATTCCCAATTGCTGCTATGCTCATACTGAAAACTGAGGCAGCTGCACCAGGCTGAAGTGATTTGCCCCAGATCCTGGGTCTGCCTGGATCTCAAGGTCATCTTCACCCACTGTGAGACACTTAGGAGTAACAAACCAGACTGCGGAGGGACTGGCCCCTCTCCTTGATGTGATGGCAGCTACTTATTAAATCTTCCTTTAAGCAACAAAAGCTGGAGGGACTTGCCCCACCCAGTTCTTCGAGTCTCCTTCTCTTCACCTTGCACCTGCCTCCTATCGTCAAGCAGTGGCTTTCTGGGGACACTGTGGGCGTAGAGGGCTGAGTCCATCCGATCTGAAGGGTCATTGACATTGCCGGCATTCAAACCTCCAGCAGAAACATGGGAAATGATGACTGGGGTTGCTCGGTTTCTAGAATGCCAAGGGCTATGGAGGTATTCAGTGAGCCTAGGCAGGTACCAGAACATGATTTTTCTAAACTTCAGATGGACCAGATCCCAGTCTAGCAGCTTCTGGAAACTTCCCTTGGTTGGCCTCTCTAATGGGAGCTCTTCTATAGGAAGCCTTTTTTTTTTTTTAATTGATGGGGTGGAGTGGGGTGAGATGGGCATGGTGGCAGAGGGGAGCCGGGAGGGAGGTTGGAGGTAAATGGCAGTGTTGATTTGTACCAGTGAATTTGTCTAAATGTCATCCCAGAGGCAACCACAGCATGGTGACATCTTTCAAGAGACTAGTGACCACTCTCTAGTAACACAGCTCCTTCTAGGTCCCACCCACAAGGACCTCTTCTGGATACAGTGCCAAGTCCCTTCAGGGGTGGGTCTTGGGAGGCTGATCTCTGTTGGCTTTGAGGCACTGGAGTGAAGCTGCTTCTGTGTTTCCTGGGACTAATCTGATGTACTGGCACTGTGAGCCTCTGCCCTCTGAGAGGCAGGAGTGGGGGAGTGGTAAGAAATCCTCATTCGCTGGCTGAAAGGACTCCAGCATGTTCCATCCACATAACCCCCTAGATGACCACCTGTGCATAAAGGCAGGCAGCTTACATCTCTTTGGGTTGGGGTGGGGCTCAGCTACACCGGGAGTATGGTAGGGCTGGGACCTAGGATAATTCTGGTTTAAGTTTAATGATGAATCTACAGGAGGTTTTTCAGTTTCTCTGTTCTTGCTGAGTGTAGCTAGTGCCTGTCCCAGTATGAGGGTCCTGCTAGGGTTGAATAAGAGAGAGGGCCAAGGACCCCCACTTCTAACTGTTTCCTCCTCCTCATCTCTTCTAGTATGAACCTTCCTAATTCCTGGATTGGCCCCCAGAGGTGCTTGAGACATGCACATGAAACTTTCTGTGACTCTTGCCTCCATCCCTTCATGGTCACCCTAGGGACAACCTCTACTGCATCTTGTCTATAGATGATTTCTTTCCGCTTGAAACACACAGAATGAAGCTCAGGAACCCAGCCCAGTGGGGAAGGAAGGCTGTGGATCTCTTCCATGAGCTTGAACTATTTAGAGCATCCTTGGCAGACTGGGTTTGGAAGCTCTTCCTTGCTTCAGAATCGGGACTATTTCGGGGGCTGTTCACAGCTGAGCACCCATTTCCTCCTCTCTGCATCCCTGTTTCCTTAGCAAACAGAGGCCTCTGACAGAGGAGGATTGAAATGGCAGTGATGGGGTACAAACAAGGGATATGTTACAGATGCCCTGTAAAGCCATGAGGTCCCTTGCAGCTGTTAAATCCCACCCTTTAAACCTAATTAATATAAACCTGTGCTTATCCCCCCCACACACACCCAGTGCTTAAGATGAAACCCAGAGTCCACAGAGTCTAGTTCTTGTTGGACAGGTTCTCTGGACTATATTCCTAGCTCAGGACTTTGTTCTTGCTTTTTGCTTTTGGTTTGTTTGTTTTGTTGTTTTATTATTATTTTTCGAGACAGGGATTCTCTGTGTAACTATATAGAGCAGGCTGGCCTTGAACTCACAGAGATTCCCCTACCTCTGCCTCCCTAGTTCTGGGACTAAAGGCGTGCACCACCACTGCCCCACTTTTTCTTGTTTGTTTTTTTGAGACTGAGTCTTGCTATATAGCTCACTCTGGTCTTAAACACACAATCCTTCTCCCAAGACATTTTCTTTTTCTTTTTGTTTTCCTTCTCAGGGATGAGTGGCAAAGGACAGACACTGCTGAGTCCAGTTGGAGCATTTTGCAGAGGGAGATGATGTGGGCGGAGGGGGGCGGGGATTATGAAGACATGAATTCTGCCGTATTTGAGTCTGTGGTGGTGGAGATGTGCAGGCACAGAGGGAAACACTGGACCAAGAGGTCAGAAAGGGAGGAAGGGGGCTGGGAGATGACTCAGTGTATAAAACCACTTACCACAGAAGCATAAAGACCTGAGGTCAAATCCCCAGGACCCTTGTAAAGCCAGATGCATAGCATAAACACCCGCAATCCCAGTACTGCTATAAAGAGATGAGAGGCAGAGGCAGGAGGCTCCCCGTAAGCTTGTGAGCCAACTAGTCTGGCGCACACAGTGGAAAACAACAAATGGACCTGTGCCAAGTAAGATGGAAAGCAAGAGCCATACATGGTGGTGCATTCTTTTAATCTCAGGACTTCTGAGGTGGCAGGTGGGTTTCTGAATTTGAAGCCAGCCTCATCTACAGAGCAAGTTTCAGGACAGCCTGGGCAATACAGAGAAAACCTGTCTCTAAAAAACAGAAACAAAAACAAACCAAAAAGGATGGGAAGCAAGAACTGATGTGACAAGGCCAGACAGTGCAGAGGGCTCCTCCATCTTGCATTGTTGCTGAGGCGTTTTAGGTCTAACTAGAATTTGACCTTCTTGATGGAGTCTCCTTTGGAAAATTACCCATCTCTATTCTAAGAGCCCGAGGTCAAGATGCCCCAGCTCTAGCTCATCTTGGCGTCTGTTAAACGGCTTGCATAAAATGCTGCAGCTGCTAAGGGAGGGAGATGCAGGAGGTTCTGCCCTTAGAAGCCCCTTGCTGTAAATGCTCAGTATTACACTTGGGTCACAAATACCTGAGTGTAGTCCCAGCTGGCTGGAATAACGACTTCCTTTTTTTGTTATTATTGTTTTTGTTTTGTTTTGTTTTGAGACAGAGTTTCTCTGTGTAGCTTTGGCTGTCCTGGAACTCACTCTGAAACCAGGCTGGCCTTGAACTCAGAATAAAGACTTTCAATTGGCTCTGGGCTGTGTCTGTGTGGTCATCTTTGGTGATCTCTGTAACACTGACACCTGAGGTTGTCTCCTGAGATTCACATATGTACTGTGGCACACACACTGCATAAATAAGCACAACATTTAAACATACATGCCAAAGGATCCCTAGTTCAATCCAGAGTTTTGGGGGAGGGATTTGGGGAGTATTGACATAGAGGCTGGAAAAGTTGACCAATCAAGGAGATAGAGACCAAGCAGGGGGTAGAGTTTGGGGCAACTTTTGGAAGCATGTTGCCTGAAAGGTGCTATGAAAGTCTGAATTTGCCTCTGGTTCCTTCTGAAAATATTTCTTAGTTTTTCATTTCTTGATTTCTACTCTATATCCTGAGGAAGAACAAGGAAAGAGAGGAGGAGGGAAAAGGGAAGGGGAGAGCCCCTTCAGAAGCAGCAGGTGAGAGGCCCAGTGCTTCTAGGCATTTCCATTGAGGGGGTAGAGGGGCCAACTGGTCACAGGAGACACCAAGTCAGGTGCAGGAACCAGGGGAGCTTGTGCTCCACATCCATTTATCTGACATGCCAGAACCCTGTCAACTTGGAGAATGTTGCTGGCTTTCTGTTTTTCATTGTTTGTTTCTAGTGCATCCAGAAGCCAAGATACAGCCAGCCATATCTCTGAGAGACATACTGGCCTGGTTTTCCCTTTGCAATAAATTGGCTTGCCCCAAGCTGCTGTTAGCACCAGGTTACCCATAGTGCTTTCTTATTATACCTGGCAGAACAGACCCCAGAAACACCCCAAAATACAAACATTCAGCTGAGACACCCCAAGATTCATCCCATGACCTTGAGTGCCTTCAAGCAGGAGACCATTTGCACAGGTACAGTGACTTCTCGGAAGGCCTCCTCCCCTCATCACTGCCCTCCCTCCTTGGCCCATAGGTCATGGTGGGGGAGGATCTCTAGCAGGACTGTCCTTCACAGCCCTTTTCCCTTAGACCGACTGCTCTTTGGTGAGTCATAGCATTTCCATCAGAAATGCTATGACTATTTATGGGGTTATCTTAAGACTCTGTCCCCTCCAACTTCCCCATTGGCAGCCCAGTCGAGGAGTCCTGCCTGCCCTTGCTCTAGGGGCAGGTACCATGATCCATGCTGGATGGGCTTCCTGGGAGATATTTTAGCAGATTACTGACCATGAAAACTCATGAGGAATATCTGCTTTGGAGCCAAATTGGGAAGATGTTGTGGGTAACCAAGGAACCCACTTGCTGGGATTAGCATTAGAAAGGGCCCATCTTGTGGGAATGAATCCTCAAACCAAAGGTGCAATCCTATCCCTATGAAACAGCCTGAATGCCCTGAGCTCCTGTCTTCTCCCACCTGTAGGGTTTATACCAGTTCTGGGCAGTTGGTGTCAGAACAAGTTCAGTGAACCCAGTGTCCTGGGAAAACTGGAGAAACAGTTCCTTGTTGTGATTTTTTTTTTTCTAACAAAATAAAGCTTGCCTGAAGATCAGAGTGTAGAGCTAAGCCACTAGTTAGCCATAGAGGCCAGGCAGTGTTGGTGCATACCTTTAATCCCAGCACTTGGGAGGCAGAGGCAGACAGATCTCTGTGAGTTCAAGGCCACCCTGGGCTACTTGAGATTGATCCAGTCTAAAAGAGAAACAGGGCCAGTCGGTGATGGCTCACACCTTTAATCTCAGTACTTGGGAGTCACACGCTTTTAATCCCAGCACTAGGAAGGTGGAGACAGGAAGGAATATGGCTGGCTGGAGAAAGGAATATAAGGTGGGAGAAGACAGGAGCTCAGGGCATTCAGGCTGTTTCATAAGGATAGGTTTGCCCCTTTGGTTTGAGGATTCAGTAGAGGTAAGAACTAGTGGTTGGCTGCTCTGTTCCTCTGATCTTTCAGCATTAATCCCTATATCTGACTCCAGGTTTTCTGTTATTAAGACCAATTAGAATTCATGCTACAGTTCCTGGTCTCCCCTTGACTCTTGCGGGTTTTACCTGCATAGGCAGCCATTTCTGTGATCCCATGCTGGGCATAGCTCTGGGACCAGGGCCTCTGCCTCTGGCCTCTGATGTGGAGTTTCTACACCTTCCACCCCTTTTGGCAATGGTAAAATGTGTGCAAATGTGCACCTGGGTGGGCAAAGTCCAGAGTTTTCATGGAATCGGCACTACGATCAAGATCAAAGTTACCTTCCTAAACAAAGTCCTCATGGCAATTGCTCATAAATCCTTGATCTTTATGTCTTGCTTCTTTGCCCTGTTCTGTTTTCCACGCACTCATCTCTAAATGGGGAGCACAGTTGTTGCCTCATTTACCTACCGTTCGTCACTCTGCTTAGGCAGTAGAAGAAGTTCTCCTTGGGAACTGCCACCCACCACACACACATAAATAAATTAAAGGGAGCAGAAGAGATGACTCAGTAGGATGAGGACCTGAGTTCAAACCCCCAGTACCTTCATAACTCTGATTTAGCAATGTGTGTCTGTAACCCCAGTGTTCCTAGGTAAATCAGAAGCAGAAACAGAGTACTCGAGGTGGATCCAGCTAGCCTGGTGTACATAGTGGCAAAACAGCAAGAGACTCTTTTCAAACAAGGTGGAATGTAAGGAATGATACTCAAGGTTGTTCTCTGACCTACACACACATGTACGTATGAACCATCACTCACACACATACGTATGAACCATCACTCACACACATGTACGTATGAACCATCACTCACACATATGGATGCAAACACATAAAGATTAAAAAACAAAGCACCCCACATCTCATGACTATGACGAACAAGAATATCCCACACATATCACACTCCACATTCATGTCATACACACCATTCACTTAACACATATGTACATCGTGTATACCATACACAAGACACACATCACACACATCTCTCACCACACAAATCACACACCATACACACACGTTGGGGTCAATGAAACAGTCTGCTGTGGTGAACATGTGACCTTTACTAGCCAATCAGAGGTTCCCATTTCCCTGGGTCTGAGCATAGGTGGAAGTAGGAAGGCACATAACTCACATGGAGGTCCACCTGCACCCAAATAGAAATGGATGGATTAGCATCCTTAGCAACATATCAAGGCCAGCCTGGACTGCGTAAGACCCTGTCTCAAAACAAAATAATATTACCTGCCTTGTAGGGAATTAACGAACTTGAACACAATGTTTGTGCAGCATTCAGAGCAGTCCCTGGCACACACTCAACAAATGTTTGTCATAACTGCTGATCCCTTCCAAGAACTTGGTGAGACGGTGTGTTCCTTTCTGGAACTCAGAAGAAAATGAACGGGGTGGGGGAGGGCAGTGTGTGCAGGGCGGGAGCAGTGCTTCCTTTTTAACCAGGAGGTGGGAGGCGGGAGATGGTAAACAGTTCCCAGAAAAGGAAGATGATTTTGTGGACAAAACAATCAGTGTCCACTTCTAGGGAGGAGTGTCTGCGTTACCAGCCAACCATTCTGAACTAAGTGCCTGTGCTGTTCAAAGCAGTGTGTGAGAGCTGGGGGATAGAGAGAAATCAGCCTCTCTAACCACAGCTTACAATGGAGAGACAGGGCAATAACTCACAAGTAAGAGAACATCCCAGACACACGGCACAGTGAGATTAATCACGTACTGAGGCAGCTACGAGGTTTCACAATGGATCCAGAAATGACAGATTCATCTGAGGTCCGGTGAGATGGCTCAGGAGGTAATGGTTTCCTGATAACTTGAGTCCTGTCCCTTGAACCCATGTGGTAGAAAGAGAGAATGGACTCTTGCATGTTGTTCTGACCTCCACAAGAGAGCCCTGGTATTCGTTTGCCCTCCCTCACACACATCCATATGGATGCGGATGTATGTATAGGTTGGGATGTACACAGTACATATGTATAGGTTGGGATGCACATGTATGTGGAAGCCAGCAGTTTGTGTCCATGTTCTATGTTGAGCTGCAGTCTCTCACATGGGCCCAGAGCTTGCCCACCCTCTAGTCTAAGCTAACAAGACTGCTCTGGGGAATTTGTCTCTGGCCCCCTAGCACTGGAATTACAGACAGGATGCCACATTTTCCTAGCATTGATGTGGTGCTGGGGACCATCTCCCCAGACCTGCCATTTAGAGAGTTTTGTTAGTATTTATTTATTTGTGAGGGAAGGTACATTTATGTATATATAGTGCATGCCACTGAGCATATGTAGAGGTTATAGGAAACTTTGTGGGGTGTTGGTCTCTCCTACCCTGTGTGTTCTTGGGTTTGAACTCAGCTTGTCAATTTGGTGACAGACTTTTACCCATTGAGCCATGTCACAGGCCTTGATTTATCTGTTTGTTGGTGTTGTTAACACACAGAGTTTTAAGTGTTGGAATTGTAAATGCCCTCCCACAGGCCCACAGAGGTTTGGTCTCCAGGAGGCAACACTACTTGGAGGTGCTTTGCATCACCAGGGCTCTTAACCTTGCCAGGGTATGTCTGCCTGTCTTTGCTTTCCCATCAACATGAGGTGAGCAGTCTGCCACTGTTCCATCTCCCTCCAGTCCCAATGACAGTGCTAAGTGACCATGGCGGAAACCCTGAGCCTAAAACACCTTTCCTTCAGTTAAGCTGATTTTTTTTCTTCAGCCATTTTGTCACAGCAATAGAAGACCAACATTTTAAGTAAATCTATAAATTTAAAAGTTGGTCACTAGCTTAGTAACTTTACAGATTACCTAAAACACATCTAAGCCAGGGATGTAGAACACTTGCCTAGCATGCTCAAGGTTCTGGGTTTGATTCTCCAGTATTACAAAAAAGGAGGAGGAGGAGGAGGAAGGAGGAGGAAGAAAGAAGCAAAAGAACTGTCCTGCCCCTGTAACTGAGAATCAGCCTCCAGGCAGCCAGATGTTGGCTTCTGCTTTAAGAGTGTTGAACAAGCAGCACTGGGTGGTGTTGTCCAATGTCTTTAATCCCAGCACTTGGGAGGCAGAGGCAGATGGATTTCTGTGAGTTTGAGGCCAGCCAGGTCTACACAGAGAAACCCTGTCTCGAGTGTCTTCCTAGGCATGAACCGATTTCCTGTTGGGTGGACTGGTAGCATTTCTCCAGGTTGGACAGAAAAGATATTTGGAGACCCCGGAACTGGGAGGCAAGAGGAAGTAAAGGACTGAGGTTCAGCATTCAAAGCTCAGAAGCAGGGCACCTTGGTGGGCCTGGGAGGAGAGGGCAGGGAATACCTCCCCATGCCTTGACATAGACTGCAGGAATCTCAAGGCCTACCAGCCAGCTCCCATCCTTCCTAATTGGAGTCCCTCACTCCTTCTCCTTCCCTCAGGCTTGAACTAGTGATAGCCTCAGGCCAGGGGTACCTGTGCGGAGAGCAGGAGCTGCTCAGAGGGGCAGTGACCCCACAGGGATCACTTGAGTCACAGTAGGTTGGTGACACACAGGATCTGGCCATGAACATCCATTGGGGTTTCTGAGAAGGGACTGACCTACCTGGCTGCCAGCAGCCCTCTGTCTTAGTTAACGTTTCTATTGCTGTGAAGAGACTCTTATAAAGGAAAACATTTAATTGAGGTGTCGGCTTACAGTTTCAGAGGTTCAGTCCATTATCATCATGGCAGGACATGGTGGCATGCAGGCAGATGTGGTGCTGGAGCTGAGAATTCTTACATCTTTATTCAGAGGCAACAGGAAATGGTCTGTCTCACTCGGTGTGGCTTGATTGTATATGAAACCTCAAAGCCTGCCTCCACAGTGACATACTTCTTCCAATCCACACCCACTCCAATAAGGCCACATCTCCTAATAGTGCCACTCCTTTTGGGGGCCATTTTCTTTTAAACTACCACCACACCTTCTCTCCCAATCTGGAATATAAATTGGTTTATTCAACCTAAATAAAAAACCAAAGAAATCTCTAAACATTAGCTTATTGGTGGGCTGGGTATGCTGGCACACACCTCTAATCCCAGCATATACTCAGGAGGCAGAGGCAGGAGGATTTCTGTGAGTTTGAGGCAGCCAGAGCTAAGACCCTGTCTGAGAGAAACCTCCCACAAAAGAAGAAAGAAAAGAAGTTATTCACTTTCTCTTTTAAAATGTGTTTTATTAAATGAGTATGTGTGTCTGTGTGTGTCTGTCTGTCTGGTTTTTCAGTGAATGCAGGTGCACATATGGGCTACAATATACATGTGGAGGCCACAGGACAACTTTTCAGAGTCATTTCTCTTTGTCTACTGTGGGTTCTGGGGATTGAACTCATGTTGGCAGACTTGTATGACAAGCACTGTGGTTCACTGAGCCATCTCACTTGCCCTCTCTCATTCTTTAATAAGGATTCTTACCCTTCTCCACAGCCTGGTATGACCACCATTCATCTTTCCCTCTCAGGAGGAAGCATTGCAGACAAGTAAGTGATGGCTTACACATCCCATCTCCGACCTTCTGGAAGTTTTGTCCTCTTCTGGCCTTTGAGATGGAAAGCTAGAGGTACACTTGGGAAAGCCACCCACCACTCTTTAGCTGCTTTGCTTTTCCTGACCTCTTCAGCTCAAGCTACTGGATCTATTGGACTTACTGCTGATCACAGGCTTTGAAGGGTGTCTTAGTCACTAACCCCACTCCTTTATTAGTCACTATTCTAATGCTATGAAGAGATCCTATGACCAAGGCAACTCTTAAAAGGAAAGCATTTAACTGGGAGCTTGCTTAAGTCAAGGGCTTAGTCTATCATCATCATGGCAGGGAATATGGCAGCAGGGAGCATGGTGGCATGCAACCATGGTATTGTGGAAGTAGTTAAGAGCTACATCCTGATCTGTAGGCAGGCAGGCAGACACACACACACACACACACACACACACACACAGAGAGAGAGAGAGAGAGAGAGAGAGAGAGGGAGAGAGAGAGAGAGAGAAGGAGGGAAAGAGACTGGGCCTGGTGTTGGCTTTTAAAAACTCAAAGCCAGTGACACATTTCCCCCAACAAGGCCACACCTACTTCCAACAAGCCCATACCCTCCAATCCTTCTCAAATAGCCACTCCCTAGCCATATTCTCAATTTGTGTGAAGGTTAGATATGTGTGCATGTGTGTGTAATGTGTGAGTTGCATGTATGTAATTGTGTGAAGGCTGGAAGAAAATATAGCTTTCTTCCTCAAGGACCATCCTCCTTGTTTTTTGAGACAATGTCTCTCAGTGGGACCTGGGGCTCCATGATTAGGCTCAGCTGACTGAGCAGCAAACTGCTTGTCTCTGTCGCCAGGATTTTACATGTGCATAGCCACACCTAGCTTTTACATCAGTGCTGGGAATCAAATTCGGGTGTTTGTGCTAACAGAACTATCTCCCTGACCCCTAAAATTAAAAATAATTAATTGTGTTTATGTATTTAAGTGTGAGTATGTGTCTCAGGGGCACGTGTGTGCCACAGAATGCATGTGGGGGTCAGAGAGCAACTTATAAGAGGAGGTTCTTTCCTTCCGCCAGATGGTTCCCCAAGATCGAACTCAGGTCAGCAAGCTTGATGGAAAGTGCATTTACCCTCTGAGTCATCTGACAGGCACTATTAAATTTTGTAAAAAGGGCAAGAATTTCATTAAACTGCAGAGGAGAAAAAACAGGATTTTTGTTGATTTTTCTTTTTTTTTAATCTATATTTTCCTAGTAATAAGGCATCCAGATCCAATTATTACTAATTTGAGTTGAGTAAAATATCATTCTAACAATAACAAAAGAACAACCTAATTAAAAAAAAAATGGACAAAGAACTTGAAGAAAATTTCTCCAAAGAAGCTATACAAACAAAGGCTGAGCAGATGAAGGGGTACTCAACATCAGTAATGATGAGGCAGCAAAGACTGATTTACACCTATTGAACAGGTTTCATTTAAGAGAAGAAGGAGAGGAGAACAAAGCCAATGTAAAGGTGTGGAGAATTGGGCCCCTGGTGTGTTGCCAATGAGAATGTAGAACGTAATGCAGCAGCTGCAGGAAGTAGTTTGGAAGGTTCAAAACACTAAACATAGAACTGCCATAAGATCCCTCAGTTTTGCCAGGCATTGGTAGCACATGCCTTTAATCCCAGCACTTGGGCAGCAGAGGCAGGCGGATTTCTGTGAGTTCGAGGCCAGCCTGGTCTACAAGAGCTAGTTCCAGGACAGACTCCAAAAGCAATACAGAGAACCTTGTCTCGAAAAACAAAAACAAAAAAACAAACAAACAAAAAAAGATACCTCGGTTTCACTTCTGAGTATATAACCAAAGGAGCTAAAAGCCCAGACTCCAATAGTCAACACAGATATGTTGATAGTAGCATTATCTTCCCACAATAACACAGATATGTTGATAGTAGCATTATCTTCCCACAATAGCCAAATGATGATGACACCAAGTGTCCATCAGTCACTGTAGATAAACACGGTGTGGTGACTACATACAGGAGAAGAGCAGTCAGCCCTAAGGGTCTGACACCTACAGCAATATCAATGGACTTTAGGACATGACACTAAGAGAAATACACCAATTACAAATCATGGGTAAATAGCATGCAGTTCCATCGTGGGAGCTGTTAGAATAGTCAAATCCATAGAACAGTGATTTCAAGGAGCTGGAGGCAGGGGAGAACAAAATAAGTTTGTATTTATTTATTTTGGGTGTGTGTGTGGGCATGTGTGCACATGGGTGCAAACGGAAGCCAGGGGCACATGGGTGCAAATGGAAGCCAGGGGTCAAACTGGGGCCATCCATGCTTATGCCTTTTTACTTTTGTGTTTTTGCATTTATTTACTGCTGTGTGTGTAGAAAGCACCTCATTCAGGAGAAGGGATTGACATGTGAAGCAAGCTTGTTCCTAATTTCAACTAATAAAATAAAATAAAATAAAGCACCTCATTCACTAAGCCATCTCACTGTCGCACCCTGGTTTTGGAGCTGGAATCTGTCATTGGCTTGGGGCTCACTGATTAGGCTAAACCAGCTAGCCAGGGAGCCCCAGGGACTCTTCTTTCTGCCTCCCCAGTGTTAGGATTACACTGCACCCGGGTGGGGGTTTTTGTTTTTTACTTGGATTCAAGGCTGGAACTCAGGTCTACATGCTTGCACAGCAAACACTCCTCAGTCTGAGCCTTCTCTGAGCCCATGAGTTAGTATTTAATTGGAGCTTTAGTTTGGGATGATAAATATTTTGAAGGTGGATGATGGTGGTGGCTACACAACAATGTGGATGTACTCAGTGCTACCAAACTATATGCTTAAAATGGTCAAAGGAAGTTAGGTGGTGGTGCACACCTTTAATCCTCATGCTCAGAAGGCTGAGGCAGGTGGATCTCTGAATTGAAGGACAGCCTGGCCTACAGAGTGAGTTCCAGGACATGAGTTTTCCAGAGAAACCCTGTCTGACAAAACAAAGCAAAGAAAAAAACACAAAACCAAACCAAAATGTCAAAGGTAAAAGTTGCAAAAGTGAAGGGGGCAGGAAAGTTGGTTCCTTGGCTAGAGGAGTTTGTCTGACTGGGGTTAAGTTCCCAGAACTCATGGTAAAAAAAGAGAAGCAAAAGTTGCCATCGGACCTCCACACGAATGTGTGTACATGGACACACACACATACACACACACTAGTAAAATTAAAAGCATGATGCATAAACAAAAGAGTAACTGTTAGTCCTGTTGCATGGTGCCCTTGCTGTCTGCTGAAGGTCCCTTCAGAGGACCTTCCCAGGAGAGGTATTCCTAGGAGAGGTCTTTTGTACCTGTGAGCTGCTATGCTGTGCAGTCATAAGCTAGGCTGTGGAATTCCTCTACCACAGAGAATTTTAGAAAGGTCACCCTCACAATTGGAGAAGAGATGTTTCCTAAGGAGAGTCACAGAAGCACCGTTGAAAGTTCTCTGGGTTTGGGGAGATTATGTAGTGAGGTTCCTGAGACAGGCTAACTGTGAGATATGTGGAGTGAAAAGGAAGGGGAGAGAGCCACATCATAGTCTTCATGCTTCTCAAACTCTCTTCCAGTGCCCAGCCCAGTTCTTGCTTGCCAAGTGCTGAGCTGAAAGGAGACAATGAAGTTGTACTCATTCCTTGAACCTGCCTGGTAGCCTTCCCATAATCCTCCGTTCCTGCCAACAATGTCTCTCAGCCTTCCTAACACCCTCCTCAGTGCTGTTCCCTAGTCCCAGGTCACTCCCATCTTCTGCCCTTTCTCCTGTTTACATCACCACCCACTCATGCCCAGAGCTGGGCATATTTTGCTTCCATTTTGGTCTCTGTGGGATTAACAGTCTAAGGTAGGAAGGCCCTTCCTTGGAGCTTTTTTTTTTTTTGGTTTCTTGAGACAGGGTTTCTCTGTGTAACTTTGGAGCCTATCCTGGCACTCGCTCTGGAGACCAGGCTGGCCTCGAACTCACAGAGATCTGCCTGCCTCTGCCTCCCGAGTGCTGGGATTAAAGGCGAGCACCACCAACACCCGGCTTCCTTGGAGCTTTTGAGGTGTCTACCCTTGTTGGCTGTTGGCTCTGTCACTCGTATTCCTAGGAGAGGCCATCTCACCTGGTTCCCAGTTTCCTTGGAGGGCTATGGGTGTGGAGGTCATGGGAAATCTCTTCATAGACAAGCTCTGTCAAGGGAAGCCACCTTCTCCACTGGTGGAGTAGAGTTGCTCTTCTTAGGATTTACCTTAAGGCTTCTTTCTGTAAGACTCTTTTTTTAATTTTGAGTTTTTTTTGTTGTTGTTGGTTTTTTGTTTTTGTTTTTGTTTTTGTTTTTTTGAGGCAGGGTTTCTCTGTAGCTTTGGAGCCTGTCCTGGAACTAGCTCTTATAGACCAGGCTGGTCTCAAACTCACAGAGATCCACCTGCCTCTGCCTCCCAAGTGCTGGGATTAAAGGAATGTGCCATCACTCGCCCGGCAAGACTTTTTTTGTAACACAAAAAATAAAAGATCCAGAGACTGATATTGGGGTTCAAGCTGAAGATCAGAGAAGCAAAGCAGCGAAGCTAGTAGATCTTACCTCTATCTAACTGAAATGGCAATTCTGTCTCCATGAATCCTCAGAGGCAAAAGGCCCTCATAGCCTGTCTCCTCCTCTTCCTCCTCCTCCTCCTCCTCCTCTTCCTCCTCCTCCTCCTCCTCCTCCTCCTCCTCCTCCTCCTCTCCTCCTCTTCCTCCTCCTCCTCCTCATATTCCTTTCTCTGCCCAGCCATATCATTCCTATCTCCACCTCCCTTGTGCTGGGATTAAAGGAATGTGATCTTAGGTGCTGAGATCACCTTTGTGTGAGCTGTTTCTTTTAAGACTGGATTAATTTTGTGTAGTCAGTGTGGCCTTGAACTAAATGACCATGTCATGTCCCAAAGACAGCATTTCCTAGCGCTCCTCCCTATCCTCTTTTCTTTCCACCCTCTTTGACAATTGAACGCTTTTTGTCCTATAAACGTTATTATTATTGTGGGAGATGTGGGTGTGGGGTGTGGAGGCAGCTCTCTCCTTCCACAGTTACCTGTGTGGGTTTTGGGGGACCAGACATGTGTGAGGAGCCCTTTACCCACTCTGCCACTTCTCGCCACCCCCCCACCCCCCACCTTCCCACTCCCCACCCCCGTCTACTGAACTCTTAAGTCTTCCTGCTTCACCCTCCCTAGCACTGGGGTTACACACAGTGGGGTTACACACAGGCACCACCACATCTGTTTTGCCCTGAGAATCTTGTTTTTCCCCACCAGACTTGCACCTAAACTACACTTGATGCTTGCCTATGGCTGCTAGAGGCCCTACTGCTAGGAGGGAGGAGTACTCATTTCAGGTCAGGAAATACTGCTCTCCAAGCACCTGGGGAGGCTGCCTAAAGTATTCTAACTCTGCAATGAAGTGTAAGCGTGAAGTGACCAGCAAGGGGAGGGTCTGCCTCCGGGAAAACCTCTGGACAAGTTGCTCCTGCTCTCTCATTAACTTTTGCTAAGCATCATGCCCATGACTCTTGATGGCAGAGCTGAGAAACAGCAGCCAGCCATGACTGCCTCCCAGCGGCCTGAGCTGCCATCTGCTTTTCAAGTGTCAAACAGATCTCAGCTGCAGAGGCTAGCTCAGACTCCCCTCCCCCAACCCCCCAACAGCCAGCCCTGCAACTGGTGACTCAGCATGGGGGGAGTCTGGAGGAGACACATGGGGGTAGAACTTAGGGGCCTACTGAGGCAGCATTGATAATAACAGGAGTCCAGCAGCAACTCTGCAATTGGGTGGATTCACAGTAATTCCGTTAATATCACTAACTCCTCTGTGAGTTTAGAAAAACAGATCCCTTACTTCAGCCTCCCTAAAATGCAGCCCCAAACAAGATCTAAATACTATAGTCAGATGACCCCTCTTTCCTTATGTAGGACTAACTGTGTCCCCAAAGCCCAAGCAATTACACAGGGACCTCCAGAATGACCTGGGTTGAGATTCGCCTTTATTTCGTTTTGATTTGGGAGTGGAAGGCTCAAGCACAAAGATGATACCAACATCTCAGGCAGTGGAATGACCCCCGACACATGCAGAATACATGGATGCTCACTCTGAATCAGCCATGGACTGACAGCTGTGCCCTGTAAGAGAATGTCCCTGTCACTGTGAAAGCTCCTTACCCTCATTTTTCTTTATTAGTTTCAAGATCCACATCCGTCCTAGGTCGCCTTGTCATTCTCAGCTATTGGGTCTTTCAACACTTTGGGCTCTTTTGTTTTTTAAACTCCAGTGGGCTCAGAGCCCCACCCCTTTGTAAACATGCATCCCCCTAGAGAGAAAGTGAAACCCACACAGGATGCTGGAGCTTAGGCAGCATGCTTCAGAGATGGTCGCCAGCTTGGAAGAAAGGCTGCCTTTTTGCACACCAATGAGAGAGGAGAGGGAGCACTCGGCTTGTACAATCTCACAGTATGACCCTAGCTGTCCACCTCCTACCCCTGCCTGATTACCACCAGGCACCTTCAATCTCTCTTCCCTTGGGAAAAAGACATATGTGAGCTAACAGATAGAGCCCCCCTGGGGACCAGTCAAACCACCATTTTCTTCTTGTTCTGCAAAGGGGATTTCTGAGGTTTGAAGTTCCCCCCAAAATCTGGCTGCTCCCCCCAAAGCCTCCCTAGCAATTTATGGGCCCCATGGAATATGGTTGCTACAAGCCCCCAGCCTCCAGCCTCTGAATTCTCCCAGGGTAGCCTTGGGTTTGCCTTGGTATCTCTCCCCATGGTTTGATGTGGTGACCTGCCTTGGAGGTGACAGGGGAAGTGTCAGGTGCCTTTGCTTTCTGTCCTGTCCTCATCAGCTGTCTGAGCATTGCTGACCGTGCGAAGCTGCCCCTGGGCTGCAGGCTTCACTGACAAGACCAAGCGTTTCCGAAAGGTCTCACAGAGTACTATGTACACAAAGGGATTGAGGCAGCTGTTGGCGTAACCCAAGCTGATGGCCGCGTTGTACAAGTAGACAAATGTGAGGGTGGGGCGGCTGATAGACAGCTGGGTCAGCTGCAGCACGTAGTAGGGTGCCCAGCACACAAAGAACACCAGACAGATGGCGATGGCTGTGCGAGTCACCCTCTTTGTTCGCAGCCGGATGCTACGTTGAGAAGCTGGGGCCACCGAAGATGTCATGCGCTGCAGTATTTTCACATATGCAGCCGTGATGACCACAAAGGGCAGGGCAAAGGCCAGGAAAAACTGGTATAGAGTGAACCAGTAGAGGTCAGTGTCTGGGTTTGGCAGGCGGATGCCACAGCCCACAGCACCCCCTGGGAAGGGGATGAGCCTGGCATAGAGCCACACAGGGGTGATGCTGATGAAAGAGAGAGCCCACAGAAGGCAGATCACCAGAGTGGCCATAGAGGGCTTCCGGAATTTGGTGGAGGAGATGGGGTGGACGGTGGCCAAGTAGCGGTCAATGGCCATGGCAGTCAGGATGTAAGTACTGGTGAACTGACTGTTGGCATCCATGGCTGTGATAAGGGTGCACATGGTTTCCCCAAAGTGCCAGACCCCATTGCCCATGAGCTGGTGGATCATAAAAGGCATGCCCAGGAGGAAGAGCAGATCCACCACAGAGAGGTTAATGATGAAGATGTCTGGGACGTTGCTGCACCAGTGTAGCTTGGATTTCTTCACCACGGCGAAGATGACTGTGGAGTTTCCCACAATGCCCAGGAGACAGATGGTGCCAAACACAGAAGGCATAATAATGTTGATGTAGGAGACACTCCCTTTGCGAGGAGGTGACCCTGGGGACAGAAAGAGCAAGTGTGACCTGCCATCTGCTGTAGAGACTGACGACCTGCCATCCAATGGCACTCCTGCTGACTTCTCATGATAACGCTTTCAGCTTGAAGTCACTGTATCATCTCCCACCTACTGTTAATCCTCTCCCTTACCCTCCTCCACTGTTCCCTGGTGAATACCCCTACTGAATTTCCTAGACCCACCTGTTACTCAAAGGACATACTTCAGCCATTTACTCGGAGGACCAGGAGTCAAGACTCCCATATGTCCCCTGAGAACAGCCTCACATCCCTAAGATTCACCAGGAACCCTTGTCAAAAAAACTTGAAGGACATTCAATAATGCACTGGAGTGTGTGTGTGTGTGTGTGTGTGTGGTTTTCCTTATTTGCACTCTCATCTTCTCACAGACAGCTGGCCAAAGGCTTTATACAGATTCCTAGGCACATCGCAGGAGTGACTGTCACTGTGGGTGTGGGATGTGTTTTAGGCTCAACAGCCCAGCCCTCCCCAGGCTTCCTGACAGGGATTTCCTTGGGCTATGTCTCCTGAGCCTGGGCTTCCCCAGTAGGGCTGAGACTGACGCTGTGTTATACCCCAAAAGCTTGAGAATTTTCTCCACATAAACCCTTCACCTTTCCCTTTCCTCCCTTTCTCCTTCAAAGCTAGAATTTCTGCAAATGTCAAGAAGCTTAATTCACCAGAAAAGTTAATCCTCTCACGCCCTATGATGTCTTTTGCTCCCAGCAGCCTCTGCCAGAGGACAGCAAGGACCACTCAGACCCCATTACCCCAGTGCGAGGCCAGAGGATTGAGCCCAGGGTAGCGGTGAATCAAAGAGCTTCCGCTGGCTCCCACATGCTACCCGCCTGCTCTCTTGCTTGCTTTTTCAGCCTTGATTTTTTTTTTCCCCCATGCAAAGCATATTTGGGACTCACCAGTAAGCTTTCCCTGTCTGCCTCACGCCTCCTCGCTACCAGCCCATGTTATTTCTAGATGTGCCTCTGCCCCACCTCTGTTCTTCCTACCCCTTCTGTCCTAGCTAGTGTCCCCTCCTCTCCTCTTCCCCTCCAGGCAAAGCAGACTGCAGATCTTATCATCGAGAACTGTAAGATAAAGTTTCCTAGGCAGTTTGGCTCTAGAGGTGAAACCTTCCCATTTTCCACACCCATCCCGGAGGAGGGAGGACTCTAACTCGACTCACCGGCCAATGTCAGATTATCCTGGCCATCGGAGATGTTGCTGGCATTGGGGCCAGTGGACAGCAACGAGGCTTGCAGATCCATGCAGCCGGTGCAGGTCGCCTGCTCCCTGGAGTTGAGCGCCCGTCCACCCACGCAGGCTGCGGCAGCCTCCAGTGCCTGCCACCGCCTTGTCCCGAGCGTGAGCCAGCCCTGCAGTCCAGAAAAGGGTCTTCCTCTGCCGCCTGGCAGCCTCTGCTGCCTCTGAGCCCAACTGCTCGCCCCACTCCCTCCTTCCCAGCTCCCACTGACATCACCTAGACACATTAACATTCGGAGGCAGATGCACGTTAACCTCTTCGGTCCCGGCTGCGGCTCCCACTCCTGACTGCCTGCAGAGCAGCAGCTAGGCTCAAGCCGCCCCATGAGGAGGAACCTTCCTCTCACTGGCTCCTGGGGCTGTCTCCTGGGCTCACAGGGGTCGCCAAGCTTGCTTTACATGACCATCCAGGTCTCAGCAAAAACAAAGGGGGAAGCAACCAGCCGTCTGCCTTGAGGATGCTGGACCATGTGGCAGGAGCCAAGGGTACTGTTCCCAGTGGCTGAGACTGAAGCATCCTTGGTCCTCAAGCACGCCAGAGGTCACCCTAGACCCTTACTGCATCCTGGTAACTTCCAAACATCTCCTTAGCTACGTGGTGATTGCTAGCCCTTGCCTGTGGGCCAAGGTGATTCTGGGCTTTTCCATGCTGGCAAAAGTCAGGGTCTGGGATACATAAAGACCCAACTTCCCTCCACACATCATCAGTCTGGACCCACTATGGAGGTTTTATTTTCTAGTGCTCCAAAGTCTCTGAGGCTTTGTCTGGGACTCTGGGACAATTATCAGAGCGTAAGAGAGTAAGTCCACACAGAGATTAGCAAGGGACAGCAGTCTCAGTCGGCATAGGCATTAGAGCATTCTCTGCAGAGGTTCCTGCGGCCAGCTCCAGCAGATCCACAATCATCTGCTGTCACCACACTGGGACCAGATGCACAGTCGGACTCCTTGGCTGCCACGGTTGCCTGTTAACCTTTATTGGGGGGGGGGGTTGAGAAATGGTTTCTCTGTGGCTTTGGAGGCTGCCCTGGAACTCACTTTGTCGACCAGGCTGGCCTTGAACTCACAGAAATCTGCCTGCCTCTACCTCCCAAGTGCTGGGATTAAAGGTCTGCGCCACCACCACCCGGCCCTGTTAACCCTTATTAATGGACTCAGAAGCACAGAGAGACACCCTATAGCTCCCTTGAGTTCCAGCCATTCCCTTCCTTGCTGCCGCTGGACATCAGCATGCCTAGTTCTTCAGGCTAAACTATTGATTATCCCTATCAGCTGTTATAGCTCCTCTTTCTTAGCCTCTTGAGCCACCAGCATGAAGAACTTAAATAAAGCCAGATAGGAACTAAAGATACAATTCCGTTGTTAAGAGTTTGTCTCACAGGCACAAACCCCACTCCCCTGCACTCATAAACTGGACATGGTGCATGCCACTAATCCTAGCACTTAGGAGGTAGAGGCAGGAGGATCAGATTTTCAGGGCTTGACACACCACCACCACCACCACACACACACACACAAAGAAAAAGAAAATCCGATAATAGTTTAGCCATGGGTACAGTAGATGGTTAGTACATCTCTGATGGAGGAGTACCCCAACTCTGTGATACCCTCAGACCTACATGTCTCTTGTGGAGTTAGTGAAGGGGATGCTCCAGTGGTTTGAATGAGAATGTCCCCCATAGGCTCAGACATTTCCATGCTTGGTCCCCAGGTGGTGGACCTTGTTTGGGAAGGATTAGGAAGTGTGTCACTGGAGGTGGTTTTGAGGTTTCAAAAACCCATGCCTCAGTTCCCAGTTAGCTCCCTCTGCTTTCACTTGTAGATCAGGATGTAAGCCTATAGCTGTGCCTGCGACCACACCTTTGCTCCACCATCATGGACTCTAACCCTCTGAAACCATAAGTCCAAACAAAATGCTTTCTTTACTAAGCTGCCTTGATCGTGGTGTCTCAATAGCAATGGGAAACCAAGATGCGTGCTCTCTGAGCTTCCCTGAAGGACTGACTGGTCTGTGCTTTAGCCTCACGTGGTAATTTCCACTCTAGTATTGCACTTGTCTGAGTCCTCTGACTCCTTTCTCAACACTCTGCCAAGTGCCAGAGGCCAGTGGAGAGGCTCAGTGGGGAGCTATTGTTGAATGGGTCCACAGCTTCTGTGTCTGCAGCGGGAGAGAATGTATCTTTAGATGCCCCCAGCTACTCCTACTCCACCACTTCTGCAGCAGCTACTCTGCTCAGTCCCCACCGAGGACAGGTGTCAGTGCAGCACAGCACAAAGAGGATCTGCTAGTGCTGCGTCAGTGCTTCTTGGGGTGCATCTTTGCTCAGTGTGTAATGAAAGTCACAGATAGTTGCCTTCTCCTTGTTCCCTCAGGATATGTCATCATGAGCATTTCTTATGACCTCTCAGCAGTCCAGGGCCAACTTGGCATGGAGTGGACCAGAAATCCATATGCCATGTCTCCCGCTGTCCTGCTTGCTCCTTTTTCATCCCTGATTCCTAGGATCACACTTCCCAGTAGAACACCCACATGCCCCTTAGTCTCCTGACTCTTTTTTTTTTCCTGGGGATCTGAGAGAGTGTGTGACTCACTACTACCAATGGTAGTCAAGGGGAACGGTGGTGTGCAAGCCGTTTGGCAGAGATTTCCTTCTTGCAAAGACAGCATGAAGGAATTATCTCCTTTGCTTCCTCTGAACTTTGTTGTGGCTGGAGGTGCCTCCTGGAATGCCTGCAGCAGGTGAGATGATGCTTATTGATTGGATCAATCAGGGTGTCTGGAGGAAACAGAAGGAGCAAGTGGGAAAGCAGAAAGAGACTTTAATAAAGGGCCTGTCTGTTTACCAAGGTGTGGGTACCACTAAAGAGGAGTCCATGAAGGATGTTGCAGCAGTGTCTGGAGCTGGCAACAGCTCGGTGACATTCCCATGTGCAGACCTGAGCTGGCCAGCTAGCAGAACCCAGAAAGAACTGCCAGGCATGCGGCAGGCAGGAGATACAAAGAACAATAAGCTGAGCCTTCTGACCCACTGCCTTCTGATCTTTCCCTGTGGATACAGTCTGAAAATCATTCTTCTGGGGCCCAGGGCAGAGTAGATGAGGAAAGAAGATTTGAGGGAGCAGATAGAAAATTAACCCAATGGGCTAGGGATGTAACTCCGTTGATAGAGTACTTGCCTAGCATTCAGGAAGCTCTAAGTTCTCTTCCTAACAGAGCATGAGCTGGGAGTGTGGGTGTACCATTGTAGCCCCAGCATTCGGGAAAAGACAGGAGAATCAGAAGTTCAAGGTCATTCTTAACTGCTCAGTCCATTTGAGGCCAAAATGAAATATGAGGTCTCAAAAATAAATAAAGTGCTGGAGAGATGGCTCAGTAGTTAGGAGCACTGACTGCTCTTCAAGAGAACCTGCATTCAATTCCCAGAACCCACATGGCAGCTCACAACTGTCTGTAACTCCAGTTCCAGACACCCATGGCAAAACACCAATGTACATAAAAACTAATAAGCAAATAAATATGAAACTTTTTTGTAGTAGTGGTGGGGTGTTTCGAGACAGGGTTTCTTTCTCTGTGGCTTTAGAGGCTGTCCTGAAACTAGGTCTTGTAGACCAGGCTGGTCTCGAACTCACAGAGATCTACCTGCCTCTGTATCCTGAGCCCTGGGATTAAAGATGTGTGCCACCACCGCCCAGACTCCAGAGAAGATACTGAAGAGATATTGGTCAAAGGATACAATGTCACAAGCAGGGTACTTCTGAGGTGATGGGGTAATTAGCTCCACGTAAAGATTCTACACCAGTTGAATACACATGTCATAAAGCTACTTTGCAGCTGTAAATGTATGCAATTGTTACTTGCCAATATTCCTGTTTAAGCAAAAGAAATCAGAGGTAGAACCAGAAAGGACATGGGACAGAGAGTTGAACCCACTCCTTGTAACTGAGTAGCAAGTCCTTTTTCTTAGTGAAATCCCAATGGCAAAGTCGCCATTTTTTCTGGGCTCATATGAGTTAAAACCTCATCTAATTTTGTAGATTATGGCTCCTTCCATCCACTTAGAAGACTCGCGGGACGGGGAACACTAAGACACTGGGAAGATGGTAGAGGCTTGATGCACCCAGAGAGGAAAGACATTGAAGAGACTTCACTGGTGCAGAGTGGAGCTCTGCCTCCAAGCCTCATCCCTGCTATTGTTTAGTACAACCAGGGCTAGCAGCTTGTGTTCTACTTAGTTCATTGACACAAAGGTCTGATGACTGTGCTCTCAGGTTTGGGTAAATGTACAAAGGTAACAATGTGTTCCTGGCTTCAAAGAGTGTAATTTTGGGGGCAACATGAAGCATCTTTGGACAGATGTCCTTCAATTTGAGTTCTCCTCACGGCCTGTTCACCAAGCATGCTGTGGGCCAGAGAGTCTATGCTGCTTCCCCAGACAAGGTGCTTGGAGACAGAGCTTTATAATTGGCATCATCCAAATGTCTGGAGAAGGCTGCTTTTGTCTCTGGTTCCTCTAAGGAACAGAACTTTGACCTACTCCAATCATTCTGGCTCTTGTCTGTTCTTCATCCCCAGTAAAATCATTAAAAAGGTGGAGTCTGGTGGCTGGAGAGAGGGTATTGGGAGCACTGGCTGCTCTTTCAGAGGACCCAGTTTGAATTTCCAACACTCACATGGCAGCTCACAACTGTCCAGTTTCAAGGGATCCAATACCCTCACACAGACATACATGTAGGCAAAAAAAAAGACAATCCTGTTTCCTGTTTATAGTCATGAACTCTTTTTCCCTGACGTCCACATAGCACCCACTTATCTACCCTGCCCAAGGCATCATAAGGCTTCCATGCATCCCTCTTGTGGATACCCACTATTCTGTCCTTCCCAGGACCCAGCTGCAGTCTGCATGTTTCTTTTTTTTTTGAGGGGGGGTTAAGGGGGTGTTTCGAGACAAGGTTTCTCTGTGGCTTTGGAGGCTGTCCTGGAACTAACTCTTGTAGACCAGGCTGGTCTCAAACTCACAGAGATCCACCTGCCTCTGCATCCCAAGTGCTGGGATCAAAGGTCTGGTCTCCAGAGCAAGTGCCAGGATAGGCTCCAAAGCTACACAGAGAAACCCTGTCTCGGGGAAGAAAAAAAAGAAAAAGAAAGAAAGAAAGAAAAAGAAAGAGAAGAAAACAGGTTAGTGGCTTCCTGATGCTTTCAAAATAAAATTAACCCCCAGCATAGACATGGCTCCCCTCATATTAAAAGTTAACCTCTTGGAAAAGTAAGACTTTAAGAAGTCCCTTGGAAGAAGAGGAAACGCTCAGCCCTTGCTGGGAGCTTCTGGTGGGAGTTAGAGTGGCTTCCCCCACTTATTAGGGAGCATAGATTCTGGGGTTGTAGGAACCAAGCCCAACCTTCTTTTGGGGGAGGGAGGTAAGGGGGTTTTTACAGTAGGCAGGGCTGAGGCAGTCACTAGGATAGTTTCAGCTGCAGAGAATGATGTGCCTAGTCATCACAGGGTCCCTAGAACAAACAGCAGCCTGCCTGCTGTCTTTGTGCTTGATTTGCAAACATGAAAAACTGCAGGGGTTGGGGCTACAGTTCAGTGGTAGAGCAGTTACCGGGTGTGCACAGAATCCCAGGTTCCACCTCCAGCACTGAAAAATAAAAATAAATAAATAAAATCCTTTAGGTATGGTACACAAGAGTCTGACCTTCTCCACAATGATTGTTAGGACAATCTGTCTCCCAATGTCTAAGCATGAAGCAGTCACTACTCCAGAGCCCTGGAAGAAATGGAGCCTGGATATTCCCAGGAAGGGTAATGGAGCTGGGAATGTAGCTTAGTGGAACACTCATCTAGCATGTGTTGAGGCCCTGGGTTTGACGTCTAATGAGTGCTTGCACATGCACAAAGAGGTTGCAAGGATACAGGCTTGACCTGTGAATCTGATTCAGTCCTTCTGGGGTCTAAGCCCATCTTCCAGGATGATTATATGCAGTAGAAGCTCAGTATTGGGCCTTTTGGTGATAAGCAGGCAATGGCTGTTGGTTAATAGGAATTTTTGTTGATCAGGACTCCACTGGGAGCTACTGTCAGAACAGCGTTGAGATGGATCAACTAATCAACGGACTTGACTGGAATGGCTTTACAGAAGTCCCTGTAGCTCTCCAAACCTATTTATTTCAATGCCTCTAGATACATGCCTGGAATAGATGTCCCAGGCACTGGCAGAATTACTACACTGGTTCTCAGTTCAGCAGAGTAAGAGATCTGATGATGAGCAGAGCCAAGTGGAAACTCCTGATTGATCAACAAAAGAAATCTGGCTTCCTCCAAGGAACTGAAGATATTGATAATATCAGGAAGCTGTTGTGGTGTTTCTTGCCTGTAATCCTAGCACCAAAGGAAGGCTGAGGCAGGAGGATCACCACAAGTTCATGGCCATTCTGGGCTACATAGTGAGTTTTGGGTCCGTTTGGGCTATGAAGTAAGATTCTGTCTCTAGCAATAACAAGAAAAACAACAAAACCCACAAGGGGCTGAGGCTGTGGCTCAATAGGCCGAGTGCTTTGCCTTGCATGCACAAAGCCCTGAGTTTCATCCCCAGCACCACATGAATTAGCCAAGGATGATATACATCACTTATCCCAGCACTATGGAGACGGAGGCAAGATGATCAGAAATGCATCTTCAGTGAGTTCAAGGTCAGGTCAGCCAAGGGCAGCATGAGACCCATTCTCAAAAGAGAGAGGGAAACTAGAGAGATGGTCTAGTGGTTAAGAGCACCGACTGTTCTTTCAAAGGACCCAAGTTTGATTCCCAGCACCCACATAGCAGTTAACTACCATCTGCAATCCCAGTCCTAGGGGATCTAACACCCTTTTCTGGCCTCTGTGGGTCCTGCCCATGTATAGTGCAGACACACATGTAGGCAAGACACCCATACACATAAAATAAAAATAATTTTTTAAAAGCCAATAATCCACCCCTCAAAAACAAAATACTCACCTTCATGGCTTTGAAAGACTCTGGGGCGATGATTTTACTAAATTCCTATTTTATTCTTCACCCTGGCTAGTGAAGATGGCATCTGGGTCTTGGACAATGGCACTGGGTTTCCATAAACCTAATTATGTGGTGACTCCGGTTGCAGCTGCTATTTCTGATGTGGTCCCATTGATAGAGAAAATAAATTCCATCCCTGATATGCACTTATTGAGCTGGCAACTGCCTTTTCTCTATTCTAGGGAGCAGAAAAGATCAGAAACTGCTCTCATCCATCAGGGTCATCAGATCACCTACTCCATCATGTCATGGGATGCTGTTAGCTCTTTTGACAGCTCTTCACTTCTCAGACTTCTAACACCTCCTTGTTTCCCAAGATACCACACTATTCCACTGTATACGGATGACATCATGCTGCAGGGGCCAAGGAACAGAAATGAACAAATACCTTAAATGTGACAGAGATGCCATGAAAACACCAAGGTCTGACATCTCAATAAGGGCTCTGGGACCTGGTATTATGAACATGTCTATAGTGCCTGACAATGTACCTTCTATCTCCCACTGCCAAAAAGGCTCAGTGCTTTGAAAGTCCCCAGGGATTTGAGGGTATTGTTGATTTCAGGTGTGCTGTTCCAACCCATTTTCTAGATATCTAAAAGTTCTGGGGCCAGGGATATAGCTCAGGTGGCAGTGTTTGCCTAGCATGCACAAAGCCCCTAGTACTATATAAACCAGGCAAGGTGGTACATGCCTGTAATAGGATCACTCATGATGTGCTGGCAGGAGGATCAGAAGTTCAAGGTCACCCTTCACTACGAAGTTATTTTATGGCTATCATGGGATATATGAGACTCTGTCTTAAAAAAAAAAAAAAGCTGCCAGCTCTGCACAAAGCCCTGAGCAAGAGAAAACTAACTCTGCACCTGGTATGTGTGGTACAAGTTCTGCCACCTAACACTAGAGAACTTGAAGGTCCCACAAGGTGTTGGCTTTCTACAGTGGATGCCAAGGATGCCAAGGCCAAGTAAGCTGTGATATGCCTCACAGTAGAGGATTCTAGGTTTTTTATTTTTAGGTTTCTTTATTTTATTTTATTTTAGGGGCTGGAGAGATGGTTCAGCAGTTAAGAGCACAGGCTATTTTGTTCTTCTAGAGGTCATGAGTTCAAGTCCCAGAACCACATGGTGGCTCACAGCCATCTCTAATGGGATCCAGTGTCCTCTTCTAGTGTGCAGGTGTAAATGCATCCAAAGCACTCATACATAAGTAAACCTTTAACAATGTATCTTATGTGTATGGGTGTTTCACTTACACGTATGTCTGTGCACCATTTGCATGCCTGTTCCTCAAGGAAGCCAAAAAAGGTGTTGGGTCCCCTGAAACTGGAGTTAAAGTTGGTTGTGAACTGGTATGTGGGTGCTAGGAATTGAACCCATGTCCTCTGGAAGAGCGTCCAGTGCTCTTAACCACTAAGCCATCTCTCTCCAGCCTGAAATCCTAGTTTGTTTGGGTTTTGTTTTTATTTTTTGCATTGTTATTGTTTGCTTGCTTGCTTGTTGGCATTTCAAGACAAGGTCTCTCTATGTAGCCCTGGCTGTCCTGGAACTCACAGGCCCTTGCCTCCTGATTGCTGGGATTAACCAACCATGCCCAGCAACCCAGTACAGGCACTCAGGAGACAGCACCACCACACCCAGCTTCCTGGTCCTAAGTCTTGCTCTCTTCAAACTGTTTCTTACCTTCCTTTGCAGAAATAACCCATGTTTACTTCTAGGTTCTGGTAGACACCAAATGCCTAAGCATCAAATAACAGATGACCAAAGCATCTTGGCCAGCTGTCACGAACTTGCCACAGCTGTTTCCTACTTCTTCCTTGTCATTTGAAGGTGAGATTTATGCCCTGGGGAGGACAAGCAGGCTCTGAAATGATTGCCACTGCAGCTGTAGCCTGCTCAGGCATCACTACCACCCTTCTGTCAGCCCATACCTAGGGCCATTGAGTTCTTCCACACACAGAAGGGACACTCTGAACCTGGTGGCCAATGACTCTTCACTATGACACCAGACATCACAGGCTTTAATTTTTGTGGGTTCTGTTTGGTTTGCAGCTCTGGGGTAGAGTCAGGGCCTTCTGCATGCTAGCCAGGCACTCTACCACTGAGTCACATCTCCAGCAGCTAGCATTGACTTTTGATGACTCTGCTCAGTTGAGGCTCAGCCTTCCACTTAGCTAGGCTGCCCTCCCTGCAGTGGTGACTGGTCTCAAGTCTAGAGGGGGTGAGTCATTGCTCCTTCACTAAGGTAATGGAAAGGAGCAAGAATGGATCCCAGGGAAATCTCCTGGGTGCTCCTTTCTTACTATCCCATCCATAGTCAGGAAAAAGAAAGGGACATGTCCATGACCCTTTATAGTCAGCATCAAGAGCACAAATCCAATTGGCATTAAGGTTTGAACACTTTATTAGGGAGAAATATTGCCCAGAGCTCAGTGTGGAGCACTCAGAAGGAGGCAAGGGAGGAAGGTCAGGAACTCAAGGCCAGCTTGGACTACAAACCAGAATCCTGTCTCAAACAAACAAACAAATAAACAAACTGTAAGGTCTAGGGAGACAACTCTGTGGTTGAGAGTGCTTACTGCTCTTACAAAGAACCATAGGTCAGTTCCCAGTTGTGAAACACTGGGTGGTTCACAAATAAATGACTGATACCTTTGGGCTCTTTGGACACCTGCACACACACACTGTTTGCATACCCACACACTTAAACACACACACACCTGAAAATAAAATAAATCCCTAAAAACAAAACCCCAAAACAAAACAAAGATGTCCTGAAGAGGGACGCTGGAGAGATGGCTCAGCAGTTTATAGCAATGATTGCTCTTCCAGGACCTGGTTGGATTCTCAGCACTCACATGGCCACTCACTACCATCTATAACTCAACTTCTAGGGGACAGAACATTCTCTTCAAGCCTCTGAGGGCTCAGGCATGCACATAGTATGCTGACATATATGTAGGCAAGACACCAAACCTGTAAAATAAACAATAATAATAATAATCTGTTTAGCGTGGTGGCACATGCCTTTACCTGGTCTACCAAGTGTTTTCCAGGAGAGGTAGGGCTACACAGAGAAAACTTGTCTCAAAAAAGAAAAAAAAATTTAAAACATCACAAAGATGATGGGGAATGTCCTTCTGTGTATGTTCATCTTATTGGTTGTTGAATAAAGTACTGTTTGGCCAATGAGGCAGCAAGTTAGGCAGGACTAGGAGTCAAGGAGGATTCTGGGAAATATAGTAAAGAAGTCTTGTGGGTCTGGAGAGATGGCTCAGAGGTTAAGAGCACTGACTGCTCTTCCAGAGGTCCTGAGTTCAATTCCCAGCAACCACATGATGACTCACAACCATCCCTTATGAGATCTAGTGCCCTCTTCTGGTGTGCAGAGATACATGGAAGCAGAATGTTGGATACATAGTAAATAAATAAAATCTTTTTTAAAAAAAGATGCCAGGCGTTGGTGGCACACACCTTTAATCCCAGCACTCAGGAGGCAGAGGCAGGTGGATCTCTGTGAGTTCGAGGCCAGCCTGATCTCCAGAGCGAGTGCCAGGATAGGCTCCAAAGCTACACAGAGAAATCCTGTCTCAAAAAACAAAACAAAACAAAAAACAAAAAAAGAAGTCTTGTTATCCAGGCAGGAAGTGACATAGCAGGCAGACTCATATATAAGCAAGGGCAAGAAGGAAGTTGTTCCTTTTTCTCTTCCTCCTGCTCTGCTCTGGAGCTGCCATGTGATGCTGGCAAGAAAAGACCCCGGCAGCTGGCGTCCAATAAAATAAGTCTTTATGGTTGATACTTAAGACTGAGCTAGCAAGCAAGAAATCCTAGTCAGTTGACCAAACAGCATTTATACCTAATATAAATCTCTGTGTTACTTGGGACCTTAACGTGGCAGTGGGTGGAACTTGGGCAGCCTGGCAGAAAGCGCCCATGTGGTAGCAGGGCTCGGGTGGCTTTGGTGGAAAGACTTATTGTTACACAAAGATACAAGTTTCCATAGATTCTCAAGTCCTATATATAAAAAACAGCACATTTGCCTAGAACCTGCAAACATCGTCCCAAGAACTTATATATGTATGTGTGTGCATGTGTGTGCATATATATTTGTGTGTACATATATGTGTGCACATCCAAAGGTGCTGTTATATATTGAACCCAGAACCCTGAGCTTTCCCATGTACTTTAAAATTTTTAAATTAGAGCCTAGAAAGATGTCTGGATGGTTAATAGCACTGACTGCTCTTCTAGAGGACCTGAGATATAATTACCAATAGCCACATGGCAGCCCACAACTGTCTGTAACTTCAGTTCCAGGAAATCCAATACCCTTACAGACATACATGCAGGAAAAATTACCAATGCACATTAATTTTTTTAAAAAAATTAAATTTATTTTATTTCTATTTTGAGACAAGGTTTCACTCTGTAGCATAGGCTGGCCTTGAAGTCTTGGTAGTCCTCCTTCCTCAGCCCCCCTGCTTCTGTACACTGTAAATGATAACTTGTGGCACCTGATACAGTGTAAATGTGATGTAAATAGCTGCTGTGCTGTACTGATTAGGGAATAAGGAGGAATGGCATCTTCACTTTCAGGACAGATGCATCTTCCCAGCCCTACATCTCTACCCACACTGACTGAACCCTTAAATGGCCAGAACTGACTGCACATCCAAGAGAAGGTTTTGAAAAATATCCACACAGAAATTCATCCATAAATGTTTATAGCAGCTAGAAACATCTGAAAATTCTATCTACCAAATGGATAAAATAAACAAACAAACAAAAACACATTTTTTTACTTCTACAGTAATGGCACACACCTTTCATCTCAGCACTAGGGAGGCAGAGGCAGGTGGATCCCTGAGGCCAGCCTGCTCTACAGAGTGAGTTCCAGGACAATCAGGGCTATGCAGAGAAACACTGTTTCAAAACAAACAAACAAACAAGAATAGTATCCACCCATGAAAAAGAAAAATAGAGGGCTGGAGAGATGGCTCAGAGGTTAAGAGCACTGGCTGCTCTTTTAGAGGACCTGGGTTCAATTCCCAGCACCCACGTGGCATCTCACAACTATCTGTTCAATTCCAGACGATCTGACACCTTCATACCAAAGCACATAAAACAAAAGTAAATTAAAAAAGAAGAAAAAGAAAAGTACAAATGAAAGCTACTTCCTGGATGGATCTTGAAATTATTGTGCTGTGTAAAAAACAAAACAAAACAAAACAAAAAAAAAACACTCACAAAGACCATACATATCTAATGAAATGTCTAAAAGAGGTGAATCTAGAGAGAAAACAGATTCTTGTTTTCTCAATTCTGGAGTTTAGATAGAGAGATGAGAAAGAAAATGGCTGCTCACGGGATGCGGGACATGTTCTAAACGTTTATTGTTGATTAGTATCATGGTGAACACACTAAGAAACCATTAACCTCTACACTTCAGTTTCAGTTTGTTTTTTGAGTCTCATGCAACATAGGCTGGCCTCAAAATGGCTACATAAATGAGAATGGTCTTGAACTTCTGATCTCTAACTCCTGAGTGCTGGGATGACAGGTGTACACCACCATCTGAACTGTATACTTTAAAAGGATGTTTTTTATGATGTGTAAATGTCAGCATAGCAAATCTGGTTTTAAATTTTATGATTATTTTTTAAGACATAGGGTCTCACATAACTCATGCTGGCCTCAAACTCATTGTGTAGCTGAAGCAGTCCTGATTCTCCTGCCTCTGCCCCCCTAGTGCTGAGACCACATGTGGGCACCACTACACCTGACTACAAATCTACTTTTATAAGATGGAGGAACTGGGAAAATGGAAGCAGTAGGAGAATTGGGAGTTCAAGGTCTAGGGTGATCCTTGGCTATGTAGGAAGGTCAAGGCTAGCCTCATCTACATGAGAACTCTTAGCTCCATTGATATCCACGAGGCCCTGGGTTTGAGCCTCACCACTACATACTCCAAGCTTGGTGTTGTACATCTATAGTCCTCACTTATTCAGAAGGTAGAGGCAGGAGGACCAAAAGTTCAAGGTCATCCTGGGTTTCAAACACTCCCAACAATTAGAAAAACAAAACCAGGTGCCAACAAGGTACATTTGGTAGGGGATTAAAGCCAAGGTTGACGACAAGAGTTCATCCCCAGGGCCTACTTGATGTTAGGAGAGAAATGACCCCCAAAGATTGTCCTCTGACTTCCACAAGCACACACACACCTGGACACACACAATAAATAAATAAGTAAAATGTAATTGAAAACAAACAGAAAAGACAAAAATAAAAGAAGAAATCCAGTCTGCTCTCTAGTCCTCAGGCAAATATCCCACTTGGATATTTGTCTCCTGCTTCCACTGTCATTTGTCACTCTGCCTCCTGGGGATCTCATGCAGCTCCTCTTACACATCTGGGCTGCCCATGGAACACCTCAGACACACGGTTACACACATGGTACGCCAAGGAAACACCCTAACCTTGAACTACAGCATGAAGTTGGGTCTTGGCTGGCGCTGCTGACAGTACCAGGCATCCATCACTTAGATGGCTTCATGCTCTGGCTCCCCTGCTCACTTGCTGTGTCATTCAGTGAATCTCCAACCTGCTTGGTGCCAAATGGCAAGTGGAATGCCATGAGCCTGCCTCCAGAGTTGCCATGCTGAGAGTTTATTTTTTTGTGTCAGGCTTTGGTAACTAAAGTTTGCATAGTCGTTTTAAACATGGGTCTGATTTCAAGATGATCCCCTGGGGACCAATAGGATGTTTGGTGACAGATGTAGGGGCAGAGGAGCTCAGAGCTGGGTGACTTGCCCAGGGCCATCCAGCTGGCACTGTAGAGCACACATGCAGCTTTCCTAACTTCAGGTTCTATGTTTGTTCCTCTGTGGGCTTCCCTGGTGACCATGCTTTCTTCCCAATTTCAAATGCTGGCATGGAGGAAATGGACTTGGCTTTCAGCTGGTCTCTGGGTCTGTGTTCCCAACACTCAGAGACAGCCCCTTCGGCCATATGTTGTTGATGGTTCCTTTCCCCCTTCACTTTACTTGGGTCCAGATGATTCCTAATTTTGCATGTCTGAACAGAGTTGGTCTGGCTGGCCCTGCCTGTGATGTTGGATACATGTTTGCAAAAATGACTGGGGGTTGGCCGTGCATGGTGCATCAAGAGTTTAAGACCAGTCAGGGATACATAATAAAACCTGCTATCAAAATAAATAAATCAATAAATAGGGCAGGTGAGAGCACTGGAGTTGTGTTCCCAGCACCACTTCAGGCAGATCAGAGTAGTCTGGAACTCCAGCTTCAGGGTGTGCAATGCCTTTGGCCTGTGCAGGCATTGTACACACTCACATACAGATGTACATGTCTACACTATTGAAAATAAATCTTAAAATAAATTAATAAAAATAGGGTGACAAGACGGCTCAACAGATAAAGGTGCTTGCCGCCAAGCCTGATGACCTGAGTTCAATCCCCAGCACCCACATGGCAGCTAATGACTGTCGGTAGCTCCAGTTCCAGGTGACCCTGATGCCCTCTTCTGGCATCCATACATACAAGTGGGCAAAACACCCATACACATAAAATTAAATAAATAAATCTAAAATAAACATGAAAACAGGATGGGGAAGCAGCTGAGTTCATAGAGTGATTGTCTAATCCAGTCCCCAGCATCTCACAAAACCTGGTGTGGTGATGCATGCTCTAATCCACTTGGGAGGTAGGAGTGGCAAAGGGTCAGAAGTTCAAGGTCATTCTCAGCTTCAGCTACACAGCAAGTTCAAAGCCAGGCTTGGAAACATGAGACCTTTGGTCAAAAATGAACAATCAAAAAACAATGCAAATTGTTTAGAATTGCCAACCTGTCTGGCCTCTTCCATCCCACATATCCATGTGACACTGGTTTGGCCTTCAAGTATCTCAGCCTGTCTACCTGCTCCTCTGCCTTTGCCTATACTGACCTCTCACTCGGAATGACCTTGTCCTCCTGTGTTTCTGCCACCTCCTGTTCTGTCCCCATCAAACAGCTGGCCATCTACACATCTGTGGATGCCTGTGATACCACCCAGGTAGCTTTGCCAGACAGGTCACCTAACTTCCAGCTACTATGGTTGGCTGCTCCCTGGTGCAGAGAATGGCCCTTGCTGACAGGATACTTCTTGCCAGGAAAGCTACCAGCACTAGCAGCTGGCATGCTTAGTTTGGGTTTCTATTAATGTGATAAACACCATGTCCAAAGCCACTTGGGGAGGAAAGGACTTATTTGGCTTACACTTCCATATCACAGCTCATCATCAAAGGAAGCCAGGACAGGAACTCAAGCAGGGCAGGAACCCGGAGGCAGGAGCTGACGCAGAGGCCATGGAGAAGTGGTGCTTACTGGCTTGCTTCTCATGGCTTATTAGCCTGCTTTCTCACAGAACCCAGAACCACCAGCCCTGGAGTGGCCCCACCCACCATGAGCTGGGCCCATTGTTAAGAAAATGCTGTTCAGGCTTGCCTACAGCCCCATTTTATAGAGGCATTTTCTGAATTGAAGATCTCTTCTCAGGTGACTTTAGCTTGTGTCAAGTTGACACGAAACTTAGCCAGCACACAAGTAAAACCCAGAAAGACAAAAACCAAACTCCCTGCTTCCAAGAGACCACTTTGGCCATCCTTCAGACCTATCTGCCCAGCCTGCTGGACCAGGCAGAGCTAGAGATCTGGCTTAGAAATTTGCATTTCTTCTCTCTGTCACTGAGATCTTCCTTCTCCAAGCTGTCCTCAGGCCAGGGCACTAGCACAGTCTACTATAATTGACCTTTTGTTCTTGTTGTTGAGGCAGGATCTCTGTATGTAGCTCTGGCTTGCCTAGAACTTATCGTGTAGCCTAGGCTGGCCTCCAATTTACGATATCTTCCCAGTTCTGCCTCCTGAGTTGCTAGGATTATAGGCATGCCCCACAAAGCCCAGCTCTTAACCATTTTTCTTCTTGTCTCCCAGGGCAGACTTTGGGGTCCCTGAGGACAGTGATAATGTCCTATTTATTTCTATGTCCACATCCCCTAGTTGGAGGTGTGGCACAAAGCAGACTCTGTGTTGAAATCAGCATAGGTTGGGATGGTCCCAAAGTCACGTTCTCCTGGTTTTCCTGTCTCAATCTCTATTTCATCCTTCTCCGGGCCCAGTCCCCGAATCCTGGCTTCTTTCTCTGTGTTTCCCCTCCCTAGAAAGTGACAAAGACATGAGTTATTATGACTAAGTTTGGGGTGGGCTGTGTAGAGGGGAAAGAGGGCCTACCAGAGAGCTATACTCCCACTCTCACCTCCTCCTGCTTCTCAAAAATTAGAATGGCTGGAAGACTAGGAGGAGGGCCTGGAAGGAAGGGCCCCCATCTGGCTCCAAGGCAGAGACATGAGCATACGTGGGTCAGGGGCTTCTGTGGGTAGTGGGGACAGCAGCTGGTCACACCGCTAGGTCTGGGCTGCACCATTGAGACCCTCGGTGTTAAGCTCACGTCCTCACTGGCAGCCTTTGCAGTGACTGCCCCTGATGGTCCCCTCCTGCTCACAGAACATCTTAGCCTCATAAGTGCTCCAGGAACATTAACACTCCAATTCATTCATCCCCACCCGCTCACGGCATCAGCCCACGTCACAGGAGCTTGCCTCAGAAGCTTATTAGCTTTCCAGGCAGCGTGCAGCTCATCAGGACTGAGTCACAGCCATCTCAGCTGCCCACCCGCCCCCCTCCCCCCCACCCCGGCCCAGGCTGACTCAGTAGTCCATGGGCTTAACTGGGGTCTCCTGGGACCACAGGATACAGCAAGGCATCTAGTGGGGAGGGAAGGGATGGGAGAAGAGATTACAGTAATTACCAAGTTGTAATTTCCTTGATTGATAACCTAATCCTGTTGTTATCATTTTTAAAAAAATCTAAGACTGGGTAAATTACAGGAATGAAAGCTTATTTGTCCAAGATCATTGCCCCAGCATGCACCATCTCACCTGGCTAAAACTAACTTTAGTTTTTAGGAAGAATGACTGCTCTTTCCTGTCAAAGCCACAGGCCTGTGCTCTGTGAACTCTGAGATGGGAAGAAGTCGTGCTTCATTTTGTTCCTGGAAGACTGACAAAAATAAAATAAACCATTCAGACAATCACCTATATCATCGGGGAGGCAGGTAGTGGATAAGAGTGATTGCTGCACTGCACACACGTGAGGACCTGAGTTCAAATCCTCAGTACTCATGCAAACAAAAGCAGTGCCTGGAATGTCATCAGCACTGTGTGGGAAGACCTTGGGGCTGGCTGGGTGGCAGCCTGCCTCAAGGTTAAGTGAGAGACCTTTTCTCAAGGGAATAAATCAGAGAGTGACAGAGCAGAACAGCCAGTGTCATCCTCTGGCCTCCACATGGCATAGACTACACACATATACAACAGACAAATTAACTGAAAAGTCAAGAACGAAAAGTTGGTGACTACCATACACCAATCAGTGTAACTGAAGGCAAGAGGAACAGCTAGCAGATTCTCACAGAGGAGAGAGGAATTTCAAAACAAGCTGAGTTGCTAAGGGCAGGCATCATGCATCATTGCAGAACAGTTGCTGGTGCTGCCTTTCTCCAGGGTGCAACTCAAAACTACTGCCTTTGCTGGGCAGTGGTAGTGCACACCTTTAAGCCCAGCACTCAGGAGGCTGAGGCAGGCGAATCTCTGTGAGTTTGAGACCAGCCTGGTCTACAGAGTGAGTTCCAGGACAGCCAGGGCTACACAGAGAAACCTTGTCTTGAAAAACCAAACCAAACCAACCAACCAAACAATAAACTGCTGCCTTTGTACAAAGACTGCCAAAGTCATTTGCTCAAGGTCATCATGGACCATTACACCTCACCTAATCCTACCACCTGGCCAGGGGAGAAGACGGGGGACTGAAAGACCTGGCATCAATTCAGGACCCTGAGACCAAGTTCTCTGCACAAAGGAGATTTATTTACCCCAGAGGGACAAAGGGCAGGCAATAAGAGACAAAAACAGGAGACGGAGAGAGGATGAGGGAGAAGGGGAAGGGAACAATGGAACGGACAGGGATATTTGGCCCAGAGGAACAAAGGACAGTCTCTGGATAGAGAGGAGACAGATGTGGCTCAGAGACAAATGGTGGTTTATAAGGTAAAGGGGGAAACTCTGTGTTAGAATGAAGTGTTTAATTTTAACTGGGCATATTAGTTAGGTGAGTGAAAGGGAGCTTTTGATTGCTGGACTTCAATACTTTGATAGCTGGACCTTGGTTATGGGTGGATTTTTCTTTTGGCTGCCAGCTCACAAAAAAACAACATGGAGAGTTATTAATCATGAAAGCTTGACCTATAATTTAGCCTTGTCTCATTAGCTCTTATAACATAAATTAACCCATATCTTTTAATCTACATTCTTTTACATGGCTCAGTTACCTATATTCTGAACATTCTGCCTCCTCAACATCTGACTGTCAACTTCTTTCTTCTTCCCAGAGCTCTCTCTGTCCAGAACTCCTGCCTATACCTCCTGTCTATCTATTGGCCATTTAGCTTTTTATTAAATCAGTCACAGTGGTACATCTTCACATTAGTGTAAAGGAATATTTCACTTGGGAAGAGGAAGTAGCCAAATATGGGAATAGAATAGACCTTGGTGGCTTGCTTAGGGAAAGTAATCTAACGGTTTTTAGTAAGACAGAGGGAATGGGGGACAAGGACAAGGCCTGCCAGAGCCTTGTTTGCCATGTTCTAGCTGACTAGAGTCCCCTGGTGAGGTGGGAGGGTGGGGGTGGGGGTGAGGGGAGCAGTCTGCTTATGTCTCTCCTGCTGTCTGGAGGTAGAATCCAGCACTTACAATGGTCTGGAAGTCAGCTCTCCTGATTTCTCTTGCAGTTCACTAGCTTGACCCCACAGTGAACCTTCAAGTCTCCAGGTGTGCCTGTGGGTCATGCCTTGAGCTGGTGGTCAGCCACAACTCTTGGGAGTCATTTTGCTCCTCTGCCACTCTGTACACTCCAGGCTAACTGGCGCTCCAGCTTCCAAACGACTATGGTCATTTTCTCCATCTTCAGAGTAACAATAACTTTCCCACCCAAGCGGTCTTTCCACTTTCCACTTCTGAACTCAGTGTGTAGCTTTAGGCTGACTTTGAACTCTATTCGTCTGCTTCAGTCTCCAAAGTGATAGGATTTTTTTTTTTCTTTTTCATTCCTTTACCATTGGGTTCCAGCAATAGCTTTTTGGTTTTGTTTTCTTTGTTTTTAGATGAGCTTTCATGTAGCCCAGCTGGCTTCAAACTGGCCATGTAGCCAGGAGGAGCGTAAACTCTTCATCTCCGTGCATCCTCTTCCCAAGTGCTGGAGTGACAAACTTGTACCACATCATCTGAATTTGTTGTTGTTTTGTTTTGTGGTGATGGTGGGGGGTCAAACCTGTAAGGTCTTAAAGAAACCTGGAACAAGTCTCACTTAGTTCCTGTGGCTCCTCCCAGCACTTCTCACCCCCCACCCCACCCCCCAAAACCTTTCCCTCCCAGGAACCGGCATGGGCATTCCGATCCCCCCTCCTTCTCTTTCCTACGGAACAACCATTTTGGCACTGCTGTCTCTTGGCTCCTGGTTTCTCTTGGTTCTTCTCTCTCTCTTGGTCTGATTCTGGCCCCTTCCTTCTCTTCCTCTCTTGCCTGTCCCCATGTTCCAGTTCAGTCCGGAACCTTCTAGATGCCTCTTGGCTGTTTTCTCCCTCATATCTACAATAACACTTTTCTCCTCAACCACATACCTAGGAGCAGTCAGGTCCCCATTTTTCATTCAAAGCCCAGGGCTTCGTGCACGCTAAGCAAACATTCTACCAGCGGAGCTATATTCTCAGCCACAGCACTAGTTGTAATTATCTGCAAACATTGTGGTGCAGAGATGCAGAGATCTCTGTGGGGAGGAACAAACAATCTAAGAGGGTCCAGGCCGAGCCAGGGATCCAGATTCTAGGCACACCACAGTGGGAGTGCATGGCCACCCACAGAGCAGGGACTCAATACACAGTGGAAATCCTGGTAAGACCCGGGTTGAGGGGAGGGAACCTTCATTTTCTCACTGTGTGTCAGAGCCAGCAGGGCAGTGTTGGATTACAATAGAAGTATGTGCCTGACAAGACTGAACTCAAAGACTTGGAGTAAGTTGCCTAAGGTCACCTGGCTTGCCCATAGAGCCAGGCTTCAAACCCACACCTGTCCTTCCAGCAAGGTGCCAGCCCTCTGTGCTGTGAACCCTTGTGATTATGTTTCCCTATTGCTTTCACCAGGCTGTTCCTGCTCAGTGCAGGGAGCTGGTACCGTTACTCTACCACCATCATTTAGCTGTACTTCATCAATGCTGCATTCATTTCCCTGCGTTCTAGTTTCCTAAGACTCAGGTGCAATGGGGCCTTGAGTACCACTGACCAATCAGGCAAAGAGAAAAACATCTCACCTCAGAACAAGTGTATGAAGGCTACACGAAACAGCTAAATAAACAATCACTCAGAACACCTGTCCAGCCAGGTAGGACTCAAAGCACAAAGGGAGGCCCACCAAGTTCTGGGATCCTTATACCTCTGAGCTTGTCATGATGAGGGCTTTGGGCATGGCTGCATGCAGAGACTTTAGTCACATCAGAAGGACCCTGTCCCTTGCTCTCTCTCTACCTTTATGATGGGATTGCTTGTCATCTCTGGGCCACTTGTTGAGTCCAAGCAAGACAGCTATGGACAGCTCAGAGCCTACATTTGTTTGTCTTTATATGTAGGAAGTTCCAGTTCAGCCATGGCTACACAGTGAGACTCCTCAAGAATAAAACAAAAACTTCTGGGGCTGGAGGGATGGCTCAGAGGTTAAGAGCACTGACTGCTCTTCCACAGGTCCTGAGTTCAATTCCCAGCAACCACATGGTGGCTCACAACCACCTGTTATGAGACCTGGTGCCCTCTTCTGGTGTGCAGATATACATGGAAGCAGAATGTTGTATACATAATAAATAAATAAAATCTTAAAAAAAAAAAACTTCTGGAGTTAGAGGGGGAAAGAGAACATCTTTCCGACTGACCCTGGTAAAGCCCAAGGGAATATCCCCACTGGCCTGGATTGGTTGCATCTCTACTCTAGGGAGAGAGATCAAAATGCTGATGGGTTCAAGGCACACACCTATAATCCCAGCCTTCCAGAGCTGAAGCAAGTGGATCCTGTGTCAAAGGAAAAAGAAAAGGCTGGCAGTGTGGCCAAGTGGTAGATGCTCTGCAGGCTTCAATTCTAATAGACTGAAAGAAGAATGGACCCACACTATCTACATCTCATATTCTAGTGATAAAACTAAAGACATCTGAGGAAAGGAGTTTGATAAAAGGAAGGCTGGAGCCTTGTACACACATATACCACACACATACTACACATACACACATCACACTCACATACCACAAACATATATATCACATAATACCATACATACCACTCATTATAAAAACATGCAATATACCCCATACACATCCCCACACACATATACATACCATATACATAGCAAACACACATACACACACCACATACATATATAAACCACACACATACCAAACACACACATATATACATATAAACCACACACATACCAAACACACACATACCACATACATATATACCACATACTACACACATCACATATATACATACCACACAAAAACCATACATGCATATACACCATGCACATATACCACACACATATACACATATACCACAAACACATATACATAGACCACACACAGAGAGGCACACACACCCCACACATATACATACATACCATACACACACACAGACACACTACATACACCACAGACATATACTCCGAGCACGCGCGCGCGCGCACACACACACACACACACACACACACACACACCACACATATACACACATACTACAGAGAGACCACACACATACACAAACCACATATACCACACACAGACACACTACATACACCACAGACACACACTGCACACACACACACACACACACACACACACACACACACCATACATATATACCACAGACACACACACCACATCCACACCACACCATACATATACACACACATCACACATACACACCACACTTGCACTTGCAAACACCACACACACACACACACACACACAAAGCATTCAAGGCTGTGGTGATTTGAATAGATATGACCCCCTAGACTCATGTATTTGAATGCCTGGCACTATTAGGAGGTGTGGCACTGTTGGAGTGGATGTGGCCTTGTTGGAGGAAGTGTGCCACTGTGGGGACAGACTTTGAGGTATCATATGCTCAAGCTACACCCAGTGTGAAGACAGTTCACTTCCTGCTGCCTGAGGCTCAAGATGTAGAACTCTCAACTCCTCCAGGACCATGTCTGCCTGCTTGCTGCCATGCTTCCTGCCATGATAATGGAGTAAACCTCTGAACTGTTTAGTTTAGCCCTCCACTGTATAAAATGAAGGCAGCTGGGCTGTAGGAAGTCCACTTTCTTCACTCTGCTTCTTGTCTATGATGTGACACCTCAAGCTTATAAGTCAGAAGTAGCCCTTTCTCCCTTGAGTTGCTCCAGTCAGAGTATTTACTAAAGTAACAGGAAAGTAACTAACACACTATCTTTTGCTACATAGGAGTTCAGGGACAGCTGGGCTACTTGAGATCCTGTCTCAAAAAAAAAAAAAAAAAAAAAAAAAAGGAAACCAAAAGCCAAGCAAACCAAACACAGAGGTGAGCACTTCCTCTGGGGAGAGAGTAAGGCTGGCAAAGCTCCATCTCTTGACCTGGAAGTTTTCAAGGTAATTACAAGGGGATTTGCTTTATGAGAACTCATTATGCGTGACATTTGTTTCATGTGGTTTTCCCTTATAATAAAAAGGTTTTCTGAAAGAGTGAAAAAACGCACATCTGCTCAAGTTACACATTCTTCTTAAGGGCTTTGTATCTCCAAGTTGTTCACAGAGTCCAAGCTCTTATTTGTTTATTTGTTTTATGAGGCAGGGCTTCTCTGTGTGCCCTCCCTGGCTGGTCTCAAAGGTGTGCACCACCACCGCCTGGCTGGAGTCTGAGTTTTTGTTCAAGACTGGTGAGGCTCTGTCTGACCCACTTTGCTATCACTGGAAGACCCTGGGTGAAAAGGGAAGAGAAAGGGGAAACCACAGGAGGGGAAGCAGGGAATGGACATGATCAAGGTACATTGTTACAAGTATAAAAAATTCAAAAGATAAAAAATATTAAAATCAAGCCCAGTGGTGGTGGCACACACCTTTAATCCCAGCTCTCAGGAGGCAGAGGCAGGTGGATCTCTGTGAGTTTGAGACCAGCCTGGTCTACAAAGTAAGTTCCAGGACAGCCAGAGCTACACAGAGAAACCCTGTCTTGAAAACACCAAAGGGAAAAAATTAAAATCAAGAGGAGAAACAAAACAGGCAGGAGTGGACTGGAGAAGCTTGGATGCCACTGGCAAAGCCAGCAGGAGACTTGTCTGTGCCAGGAACCATCATTCTATGGACCAGGAACATGAAGGGGGTTCTGCTGTGCAATCTGGGGCTGAGTGTCCAGAGCACCAGAAGCCACCACGTGACCTCCCAGCATTCCAGTTGCCTTTCACCTTGTTGGATCCCTAGGTTGAATTTTCTGCTTTCCCTAGTCTTCATGTTTGTAATCTGTTTGTACCTTTTACTTTATTGTTCCGAGTATTTTAGTGATGTTCATAAACTCAGGGAATAATCGTAGGTAAAAAGCCCCTCTAGGGGCTGGAGAGATGGCTCAGAGGTTAAGAGCACTGCTTGCTCTTCCAAAGGTCCTGAGTTCGATTCCCAGCAACCACGTGGTGGCTCACAACCATCTGTAATGAGATCTTGTGCCCTCTTCTGGCATCCAAGCATACATGTAAGCAGAATACTGTGTACATAATAAATAAATAAAATAAAAAAAGAAAGGTTAAAAAAAAGCACCCATTTAAAAAAAAAAAGTCCCTCTAAATGAAGTTTAAAATAATGGCCTTTTCCTCATTTAAAGTAATTCTTACATAGCATACTTATAATTGTTAAAATCTAATATACTTCAGTAGGCAATCTTAAAAGCCAGGTGTGGTGGTGTGCATTTGTATTCCCAGGACCTGGGAGGTTGAAAAGAGGATTGTCATAGCCCAAGGCCTGCTAGATCTACACAGCAAGTTCCAGGCAAGCCAGAGAGCACCACTATGTGGTGAAACTCTATCTCAAACAACCAAAACAACAAAAGCTAAAAGTCAAACACCACATAAAAATTAAATATACCTGGGTGTGGCAGTTTATACCTGCAACACTAACTTTTGAGAAGCTGAGGCAGGAGGATTGCTGAAAGTCTGAGGCCAGCCTGGACTACATAGTGAAATCTTACTTCAAAAAACCAGATTAAGAGCCAGGTGGTGGTGGCACATGCCTTTAATGCCAGCACTCGGGAGGCAGAGGCAGGTGGATCTCTGTGAGTTTGAGACCAGCCTGGTCTACAAGAGCAAGTTCCAGGACAGCCTCCAAAGCCACAGAGAAACCCTGTCTTGGGAAAACCAATAAATAAATAAATTAGGCTAAGTGGTGCAGGCCTTATATTTTATTGCAACTACATCAGAACATACAGGATTTTTGTTTATTTGTTTAGTTTTTTTTTTGAGACAGGGTCTCTACACAGTCCCAGCTCACCATGTAGACCAGGCTGGCCTCAAACTCAAAGAAATCTGTCTGTTTCTGCCTCCTGAGTGCTAGGATTAAAAGTGTGGGCCACCATGCCTGGCAAGTGTTGTTTTACTGTTTTGTTTTTGTTTGCTTGTTTAAGGGTTATCTTTTTATGTCTGTGTGTCTGTACTTGAGTATATATGTGCACCCTGTCCATACAGGATCCCAAGGAGTTCAGAGAGAAAGTGTCTACTGATCTAGAGTTACAGCCAGTTGTGAACCGGCATATGGATGCTAGGAACCAAACCAAACTGCAAATGCAGTATGCAGTTTTAGCGCTGAGCCATCCCTCCAGTCCAGAACATACAGTTTGGAAATAAACTTTTTATTTTCAAAAGAACAAAGTTGGGAAAATTTTACATCTGATTTCAAAATTTATCATAGTACTTCTCGCAGCAGGGCATTAGTGTAAGGGTGGACATATAAATAATGGGAGTCTTCTATTTGTGGTCAGTTGAATTTCTACAAATTCAGGGCAATTCACCAGGAAATGGACCTGTCAACAAATGCCACTGGGGATAGCCAATATGAGAAAACAAATGTAGAGCCTTCCTTCATGCAGCACATAAAGTAGCTCAGAATGGACCATAGATGTGAGTCTATGCCGAACCTGGGGGCTCGGTGTTTAAGAACACTTGCTCTTGCAGAAGACCCATGTTCCCTGTAACTCCAGTTCCAGGGAATTCAACACTCTCTTCTGGCCTCCATGGGCACTGCACACACACACAGTACACATACATACATGTGTGCAAAACACTCATACACATGAAATAAAATAAGATAAAATAAAGAAAGAAAAAAAAAGGGAAAGAAAAGTAAATGGCTTAGTGGGTAAATGCAATTGCCATTCAATACTGGTGGCCAGAGTTTGATCCCCAGCAAGCCTTGTTAGAAGGAAAGAGTGACTCTTGCAAGTTGCCATCTTGCCACCTCACAAAGGCTGGGGTGTGAGTACACACACATACACACAAAATTATATCTATATCTAATAGCTATATATATTCAGTGTGTTGTTGTTGGGGTTTTGTTGTTGTTTTTTGAGACAGGATTTCCCTGTGTAGCCCTGGCTGTCCTGGAACTAGCTCTGTACATCAGGCTGGCCTCAAACTCACAGAGATCCACCTGTCTCTGCCTCCTGAGTGCTGGGATTAAAGGTGTGTGCCACCACAGCCTGGCAGAGATTTTTTTTAAAAAGAAAAAAGTATGAATGAAAACTAGGTGGGTCAGGAATAGTAGTGCAGGCCTATAATCTCTAAAACTGTATGTAGACCTACTAATGGTAGTGTATACCTATAATTCTAGTACTCCTGAGGAAGAGAGGTAGGAGGTCCAGGATTTCAAAAGTCATCCTTGGGTACATAGTGAGTTTGAGACAAATCTGAGATATGTAGGACCCTGACTTTAAAAATCAAGGATGGGGACACCTACAAAATAAAAAGTAAAAAGAAAAAAGGTGGTGTGTGGTAGACTACAACAAAACCTGAAACTACACACAAAATTTCTAGAAGATACATAAAGCTGGGTGGTGGTGGCACACACCTTTATTCCCAGCACCCAGGAGGCAGAGGTGGGCAGATCTCTGTGAGTTCAAGGCCAGCCTGGTCTACAGAGTGAGTTCCAGGACAGGTTCCAAAGCTACACAGAGAAACCCTGTCTTGAAAATCCAAAAAAAAAAAAAAAGAAAGAAAGAAAGAAAAGAAAAGAAAAAGAAAGAAAGAGAGAAAGAAAGAAAGAAAGAAAGAAAGAAAGAAAGAAAGAGAGAAAGAAAGAAAGAAGAAAACACAAGAGGAAAATATTTGTGATCTTCATTAGAAAAAGATTTCTTTGAGGTGATATCAAAGGCAGGGCTGGAAGCTAAGCTTGGTGCTACATTTGTCCAGCATGCTTTGACACCTTGGGGTCCATCCCCAGCACTGGAGAGAAAAGGACAAGCCACAGACTGGGAGAGAATATTTGCAAATCCAGTAAAGGATTTACAAAGATTTTTTGAGAAATTTTTATTGTATTTTGTTGTTGTTTTTGTTTTTCGAGACAGGGTTTCTCTGTGTAGCTTTGGAGCCTATCCTGGCACTCGCTCTGGAGACCAGGCTGGCCTCGAACTCACAGAGATCTGCCTGCCTCTGCCTCCCAAGTGCTGGGATTAAAGGCGTGTGCCACCAAGGCCTGGCGTGAGAAATTTTTATTGTATTTTAAAATTTATTGTGTGTGCATGTATGTCTGGTGGTATGGTACATTGCATGATGAGAGGTCACAGGACAATGTGCAAGGTCAGTTCTCCCCCCTCTACTGTGTGGATCCCAGAGATGGAACTGGTGTCATCAGGCTTGCCCGAAGGAGCCTTTACTCACAGGGGCATCTCACTAGCCCCAAAGATATCATTGAGGGTTTGGGGGTTGGTTTAAATTTATGGCACACACATAGAGGTCAAAGGACAACTTGCAGGTGTCAGGTCCTTCCTCTCACCAAGTGGGGGCAGGGATTGAACTCAAATAATCAGAGTTGGCATAAAATAACTATGTAAAAAAAAAGTAACGTTATATGCTGAACCCCCCCCCCAATTTATTTTAACTCAATAAGACATTCCAACCTTTCTTAAATGGATAGATTTGAACACATTACAAAAGAGGTCACCAAAACACATCTAAAAGGACCTTGGCTCCAGAGTCATCAGGGAAATGTTAAAATCATACTGAGCATAGCCCCAGCACTTGAAGGGGAGACAGGAGAGTCAGCAGGTTATTATCATTAGCTATATAGCAAGTTCAAGGCTGTAAAGTGATGGATGGGCTGTGTGGGAGATCTTGCCTCAAAAAATAAACAACTAAAGGCTTTTTGAAAAATCCGTAATGGGATCACAGCAGAGGTGAGTGAGACCTATTAAAAGCTTATATACTCACTGGAGTGACTGTAACTATGAGTGATAAGGGCTCAAGAGTGTAGTTTAGTGGTAAAACAGGTGCTCAACAAACACAAGGGCTCTAGATTCAATCCTTAGCACCAAACCAAACAACACAAAACCAAACCAAAACTCAAACAAACATATGAAAAGGTTCTTACCGCCCCCATGGAAATCCAAATTAAATGGCAACATGTCGCTCTCCAATACCACTTGGCTAGATAAAATATAAAGAACCGGAAATGTAGAGAGATGGATGGCGTACAGGCTGGTTTTGTGCGTCAACTTGACATGAGCTAAAGTTATCAGAAGAAGGAAACTCAGTAGAGAAAATGCCTCCATGAGATACAGCTGTAGGGCATTTTCTCAATTAGTGCTCAATGGGGAAGGGCCCAGTCCATGATGGGTGGTATCATCCCTGGGCTGGTGGCCCTGAGTTCTATAAGAAAGCAGGCTGAGCAAGCCAGAGGAAAAAAGCCAGTAAGCAGCTCTTCTCCATGGTCTCTGCATCAACTCTTGCTTCTAGGATCCTGCCCTGTTTGAGTCCCTGTACTGAATTTCTTCAGTGATGAACAGCAATGCTGAAGTGTAAGCCTAATAAACCCTTTCCTCCCCAACATGCTTCTTGGTCATGGTGTTACATCACAGCAATAGAAACCTTAGCTAAGACAGCAAAATGCCAAAGCTGAAAATCCACCTTCCCTTTGACTCAAAAGTTCCTTGAAAGAAATACACGTGTACCCAAGAATGTTCACGGTCAGCTCTATAGGGAAATCCTGGTCAGTATGCAATCCGTTTATGTTTGAGTAGGATGGATATATCTGCTATCATGTCTTCATGCAGGCATTAAGAATAAACAAATCGAAGCCACAGGCAAACGTGGCCAGGCAGGTGAAGTGGTGCATACCTGTGATCTACTGAGTGACGTTTCAAGCTACTGCCTTCAGGGTTCCTCAAGCAGCATGTTTGGGGATAGAGCTAACTTTCCTTCTAGTGCTTGCTAGATTCAGATCTGAGTGTGGTGATGGAGGCAGGGTGAGTACAGAGTGTGGTGATGGAGGCAGGGCAAATGCAGGGTTAATCTTGCTTGTTCTGTGTTTTAGAGTTGACCTTGGGCAGTCAAGTACTTGCCTGGCATGCCTGAGGCCCAGTGTTCAACACTGAGGAGGTGGGTAACAGAACCTAAACTGACTACAGGGACTCAGTCCACAGTTCAGCACTGGGTATTCAAGACTGATCAGGAAGTCATGTTATAACCCAGCTTGCCTTGAACTGCTGTGGTCCTTCTGCCTCAGCCTCCCAAGTACTGGGATTTCACACATGAGTTACCACAACCAGCTTTAGTATTTATCTTCAGTTTAGTTTCTTTGGGATGTTAATTGTTTCTGCCTCTTGAGGAAGGATTAAAATAGTAAAAATTTAAAGAGATGTGACCATAACCACGAGGGGGCGCCAAAGAACAGTTTATAAAGTAGATCGATTAGCCAATCCTCCAGCAAAGATTTGCCCCAGCTTGGATTCCTTCACTCCCAGATGAAAACTCATCCATTTTGTGATTCTCTGACCTTTTAGATGCCTAGGCCCCAAATACTACACAGGCGAAGGTAAGAACAGGTTTTAGGAATAGAAGTGTAACGGTGACAGGAGGCTTGCCTAGCATGCAGGAGGCTCTCTACTCTAGGTTTGATCTGTACCCTGTGACTGAGCAAGTAAAAGAAATGAGATTATCATGGGGGGGGGGAACAATGACAAAAGCAAAACACGCTATTTTTGCATATTTTCCAAACTACCAGAAGAAGAGTCGGGCAAAGGACTAGCAAAAGCCTGGTGTGGCTGTGGGACGTGGGAGGTACTGTTTGTAATTACAAAATAAACAAAGACAAAATAAACTCCAGTAGGTCAGATTTTCAAGATGGCCTGATTTGTGGAATGAAAGATAAAGAAAGTATTTTGTAGGTGGAGCAGCCCCTGAGAGTTTCCCTTGCCTGTGGGGATTCCCCACCCAAAGTTTCAAAATTTTACCTTGTCCCTGCAAACTTTGACAGCTGGTCACCTGACTTGTTTTACCCTCCATTTTTTCTTATCTGTGAGATGGAGATAAGGCTGCAACCAGCCATAAAATGGCATTGGGAAATTGAGATGTTAGACTGGTACACACTGAGTAAAATACAGATTTCAAACTAGGTGTGGTAGCCAATACCTTTAATACCAACACTAAGGAAGTAGGGACAGGATCACTGTGAGTTCAAGCCTGGTTGGTATAGTGAATTCCAGGCCAGCCAAGGCTACATGGTGAGACCCTTGTCTCAAAACAAAAAGCAAAAACAAACAACAACAACAACAACAAAAAAAAACAGAACCAAAAACCAAAACTAGATTCCTGGTGCTATCAAAGAGCTTCAGTGTGTTATTATTTGTCTTTATTTTTAAATTATGTGCAAATGTGTGGGTATTTGCACCTGAATGCAGTGCCTGTAGAGTCCAGTAGAGGACTCAGATCCCCTGCACTTAAGGTTGTGGGTTGCCTAACAACGCTGCTGAGAACCTAACTCAGCTCCTCTGCCAGAGCAGTGCATGTTCTCCAGCCCTTGATTGTTTTGAGACAGGATCTCATTATGAACTCCTGGCTGGCCTCAAATGTGGAGCAATCCTCCAGCCTCAGCCTTCCAAGTGTATAGATATATGCCACTATTCCACAGCCTCTCTGTTTTTAATCACATTGTTTATGTATTCAATTCAGTTTAAAAATATTTGCTGAGTGCTTATTACACATTAAAAAGCATTATTAGTTTAGAGGTTATGAGTATTTATGTATATATTGTATGGGATTTGAATATATATTTACATATATTCACTTATTTGTGGGGTTTTTTTGTTTTTTGAAACATGATCTGATGTAGCCTAAACTAATGATTAGCTGAGGATGGCCTCGAACTCCTGATCCTCTTGCCTCTACCTTCCAAGGGCCACATACAGGCTAAAAACTTTTTCTTGTTTTTGTTGCTATTTCAAGACAGGGTTTCTCTGTGTGGCTTTAGCTGTCCTGGAACTCACTTTGTAGACCATGCTAGCCTTGAACTCACAGAGCTCTACCTGTCTCTGCCTCCTGAGTGCTGGGATTAAAGGTTTATGTCACCAAGGCCCAAAGGCTTTAAATTGACACATTGTAATTGTATACATTTGTGGTATACAGTGTGACATGACATTACAGATCCAGAATGTGTAATGCTTAGATCAAGCCAATTGGCATATTTGTCTATCTATTTGTGCATCACTTTGTGTTAAGAATATTGCTTAGATCAAGCCAATTGGCATATTTGTCTGTCTATCTATTTGTGCATCACTTTGTGTTAAGAATACTCAAACCCCTCTCTATTACCTACTTTAAACATTCCATTTGTTGTTGTCAACTACAGTTCCCCTGCCGTGCTATCATGGGAACACTAAAAAGTGATTGCC